>NC_079216.1:2272312-2407312 GCF_029633865.1 Lampris incognitus | reverse complement strand
TATGTTCAGTTCATTAAGGCTCTGCAACAAAATATAAAAGAAAAAAGATTTGCAGTGTTTCTTCTGTCATTGTTTTATGGGCTATGAACAGAACAGAGAGACGGTAATGACACAACAGTGAAATAAAATAAGGGGTTATATGTATGTGCACATCATACCAACAGGTAGAGTAGTGTAGTCTGATGTTTGCATCGAGCAAGCGTTGCTCAATGTTAAAAAGAAATTAACAATAACCATGTTCCTGCAGTACAGAGAGCCGGTCATTTAGAACAGACACTGCAGCTACAAGCCTGCTTCTGAGGGTGTCCCCAGGCCACTGAAACGGCTCATTGGCTTCGTCACTGTCATCCCCATCAGCACCTTCATCAGGCTGCAAAATATGGACACAGATGTGCCATCTGTGACCTTGTGGTCACAGATGGCTTGAAACTGGATGGAGTGGAACAGTTTCCTGTTAAAGTAACCCACCGTAAACCATCCAGGTGGTACTATGCAAACACGGCACCCATCTATGCTCCCTGCCACACTGCTGAAAGCTGGGGAACCAGACAGCTGCTGGAACCCAGCCCGGATTTCCTCCGGCTCATCCCTTCTGGGGAAGTGGAGAAGCCTCCTGAAAACACCTTGGATGCCCTTGCTGACCCGGTGAACTATGTCATGACACGTGGTGTGGGGAATGTCAAAGGCCTCTGCCACAACCCCTGAGGATTTTCCACTAGCCAACCAGTACATGAACCTCAAATAGCCCCCCCCCCCACCTCCACCCCCCCAGTAGACATATTACGTTCTCCACTGTTTGCTTTGATAGACAGAAGTCCTTCCTTAGGTCACCCATCCATCCATTATCCAAACCGCTTATCCTGCTCTCAGCGTTGCGGGGATGCTGGAGCCTATCCTAACAGTCATTGGGCAGCAGGCGGGGAGACACCTTGGACAGGCCGCCAGTCCATCACAGGGCTCCCTAAAGTCACCTTCAGGGGTACATGATTTACAGGTATGTCCCCTTGCACCAAACTGTAAAGTATATTTATGAAATTATTTAGATTGACTATATATTCTTATAATTTATTTGTCTATTAGATTATTTACAGTTACTATTTATTTTGCTTATTAGTTACTTATTTGTTTATTTATACGTATCTGTTGATGATCAAACATATGTATCAGTTTCTATGATCATGTAATGAGGCCTTTTTCACTCTGAGAAATGTGTTTGATACATGAAGATTAAATGATCCCTGTAAAGATAAATTTATTCATGAGACTGGCAGTGTTCCGCTATAAGACTGTAATTTAAGAGAGTCAGATTCTCACTTGCTCATCTCAATGCTTCACATCACATTAGCATACCGGGAGCTAGTGAGCTGACTGAAACCAGATATACTTACTTCTGAGGGAAAGCCCAAATCCATGTACATCTTAATCATGTGCGGCAGAGGACGAGCTGATTGACTCCGTCAGCTCCGCACTGCAAGTACTCTCACACGGTGGCTGTTAAGAGGCATGGGTGGATGAACTGAGTAAGAATGATGGGGAGGGAACGTGAAGCAGGAGCTCCTATGGACCCAGGACATTAAGGTACCTGGCCAGCGGTTCTCCCCACACCTACGGGTTCGACAGCAGCTGCGTCAAGTTAGCCAGAAGTTAGCCAGAAGTTAGCTACAAGTTAGCTGGAAGTAGGGTGAGTAGGAGTAACTGCATTGTACAGTCCTGTCTTCATAACAGAAGCACCACTCGTATTCAAAATGTTGTCATCGTGTTATTGGTTATTACAGGTTTAATCTTTAAAACTACACCCAAAAGTGTAGTTATTTAATACCAAGGCTGGCTTGGTGGTGATTTGGCTTCTCCGAAAACTTTGGAACAAGTTTCCAAACAGGTGTTCTTTGTATAAACTGACCACATTAGAAATATAAATGGTTACTTTATCACCTAAAAAACCCCATTAAAACTTAATACAGTGACATATCAACAGTCCTAGGGTGAAAGGGTTAGCTAAGAATCTGTTCCTAGGTTATGTTTATTACAGGTCACATACAATCAAACGTCGAAACCCTCCATCAAAATTCAGTTCAGTTCAAGTCAATGTATTGTCATTAAAAACAATGTGCAGGCACATGTTAAACATGAAATGAGGGCTGTGGCTTCACCAAACAGTGCAAGACAGACACACACAAACACAGCAAACACAGTATAAGATACACACGCACGAAGACCAAAAGATAAAAATAAGTTAAAAAAGAACACGAGTATAAAATATTTAAAAAGACCCAAAGACATTCAGTGGGTAGCCAGGTTCAGGGGGGCAACACCTTGGGGAAAGAAGCTGTTTTTGAGCCTGGTAGTGCGGGCTCTGAGGCTCCTGTAGCGCCTCCCAGAGCACGGCAGGGGGGAGAACAGTCCATGGTTGGGGTGGGTGGGATCTCTGCTGATGCTCAGACCCCTTCCAAGGCAGCGTTTATGATAAATGTCTTGTATGGCTGGGAGCTGGGTACCGGTGATATGCTGGGCCGCCTTGACGACCCGCTGCAGAGCTTTCTGGTCTACTGAGGAGCAGTTGCCGTACCACACTGAGATGCAGATGGTCAGGATGCTCTCTATGGTGCAGTGGTAGAAGTTGGTGAGAATTTTGGGGGGTAGACGGGCGATCCTCAGCCTCCTCAGGAAATGAAGGCGTGGTTGGGCCTTTTTCACAAGGGCCTGGGTGTTTAATGTCCATGAAAGGTCCTCGCTGATGTGGACTCCAAGGAATTTAAAGCTGGAAACACGCTCCACTTCCACCCCATTGATGTGTATGGGGGAGTGGCTGCAGCTTCTAGACCTCCTGAAGTCCACAATCAGCTCCTTTGTCTTCTGCACATTAAGGACAAGATTGTTGGTAGTACACCATGATGTGAGGTGCTCAATCTCGTCTCTGTAGGCCATCTCGTCATTGTTGGTGATGCGGCCAATGACTGTGGTGTCATCTGCAAACTTAACTATAACATTTGAAGGGTGAGTTGGCACGCAGTCATGGGTAAAGAGGGAGAAAAGGAGGGGGCTCAGAACACAGCCTTGAGGGGCACCTGTGCTGAGGGTCAGGGTGGAGGAGGTGTGGTCACCTAACCTAACAGACTGAGGTCTGTTGGTCAGGAAGTCCAGGGTCCAGTTACAGAGGGAGGGGTCAAAAGTCACAGATACGTTCATTCTACATCAATTACATTTTAGATATCTAGAACTGCATTCTGGATGGGAAGAATTATAATTTTGGATATCCAAAATATCTATACAGATGTCCACAATTGTATTTTTCTTAGTAAAAATGCAGGTGTACATATCTGAAATGACACTTTTACTAGTCAAAATGTATTATTGGATACTCAAACTTACATTAAGGATATCTGGAACAGTTTTTCTTTTTGGATCTGAAATTGAAAATATGGCTAGTAACAATTGGATTGTAGATATCAAATTTTCTGGATCTTATAGACTCCTTTAACTTCATTCAATCTGTTGGAGGGGCCACACATTCCCAAGGTCACATTTTAGACCTTGTACTCTCATCTAGTTTCTCTCTCGAGTGTCTTAATCTGGTGGATATGCTTGTATCTGACCATAAGACTATCATTTTCAGAGTCCCACTACAACTCGCTATTCCCAGTCACTATCCTAAAACACGCTCTTGCATTCTCAATGCTGGCTCTGCAGTTAAATTCTGTGATGCTTTTAATTCATCATCCTTTAATCCCTCTTTATCCCCCCTCAATCCAGATGCACTGTTACATTCATTCAATGATCAGTGACTATCTATCCTTGACAAAATTGCACCATTTAAAACCAGGAAACAAAAATCAAATAACCTCCCCTGGCTGAGCAATAGCACTTGTGCCCTTAGAAGATGCCGTAAAAAATCAGAACGACAATGGAAGGTCAACAAATCTGAATAAGCACATAACACCCATAAAAACCAACTGTTAATTTACCAGAAGGCAATTAAGGATGTGAGATCAGCATACTTCTCTGAAATTACACCAAGAAATAACCACAATCCTAAAGTTCTCTTCAGGGTAACTGATTCTGTTATTAGTGGTCCCTCCACATCTTTTTTTTAACCTGATGTTGAGTTGCCCGAAATATTTCTCTCTCATTTTGTAAATAAGGTGGAGAATATCAGGTCCCAAAGCCAGACTGGCCCTTGCATTCATTCCATTTCCCATGTCAGTTATGCATCTTTTACCCAGCTCCAACCAATTACAAGTTCAGTGTTAGAGTACAGTTTCAAATATGAACTTTGCCCCCTGCATTTTAGACATCATTCCCAGTAAGCCGTTCAAGGAAGTATTGTCAACTGTTAGCCCCGTTATTCTGCAAATTCTCAATAATTCTCCGGCCTCTGGGTCTTTTCCAGATAGTTTTAAGCATGCCATTGTTCACCCATTGCTGAAGAAACATTATTTAGATCTCCTGTCCTTAAGTAACTACGGACCAATCTCCAAATAGTCTTTTTTATCTAAGGTTCTGGAGAGAGTAATTTCATCGCAATTGATTTCCTTTATGAACACTAAAAGTGTTTTTAACAGATTCCAGTCTGCTTTTAGAGCACTTCACAGTACTGAGACAGCTCTAGTTAAGGTCACTAATGACCTACTGCTGACGGCAGACAGAGGTGACTGCTCAATCTTAGTTCATTTAGACTTAAGTGTTGCCTTTGACACAGTCGATCACAGCATCCTCTTACACCACTTACAGACTTGGGTTGGTGTCAAGAGCTCAGCTCTTAGTCTATTACACTCTTACTTCACCAACAGAAAGTTTTCTGTTGTTCCGGGTAACTCTACTTCCTCGATGGCTCAGTTGGGTTGTGGTGGCCCTTAAGGCTCAGTTCTTGGCCCTCTTCTGTTTTCTATATACATGCTGCCCCTAGGCCAGGTAATTCAAAATTACGATGTGTTTTACCATTTTTATGCTGATGACACTCAGGTATACATGTCACTAAAACCCACAGATCCTAGCGCCCTAGCAAATCTCACAACTTGCCTCCCTTACATTAAATCCTGGATGTCTGAAATGTTTCTTAAATTTAATGATGATAAGTCTGAGGTCATTCTGTTCGGCCCCCCTAATTCCATCAGCCCTTTTGGTACTAATCTTGGTGGTCTATCAGGTAGTCTTAAGCAGGCTGCTAGGAATCCTGGTGGAATATTTGATGCTAACCTAGTTTGTGATAATCAAATCAAACATGTTGTGCAGTCATGCTTTCTCCAGCTCAAGGTAATCTCTAAAATTAAAAATATGTTTGTGAATGTTTGCCTTTGTTTGCTAATGTGAACGTACCTCAGCTCTTCATAACCCTCTATTACACTGAGATTCAGTCACAATCTTACCATAAGCTATTATTAGGAATAAATCAAAAGGTTAAAACCTTTTTTCAATCTGCTATAGATTCGTTGAAAGATCACCAAGGTTTCTGCCATCTTGCTGGTGGGACAAAATATGTAAATCCAATATTTCCACTTCCTTTGTTTTTGATGTTCAGTTCCAAAATGGTGTCATCTGCTGCACTGTTTGGTAGCACAGACTGGTGAACTACTGGATTTAAACCTTGAAATAGCTTCTGCTGCTAAACACACTGGGTGGTGTCCAGGTGAAAACTGTTCTAGTAATCTGCCATGCTGCCATAGTATGTGATGGGCCAAGCTATGCATGTATACTGAAGAAAATTAACTTTAGATTATCTTAAAAAGGCTCTTTTAAAATCAAGAGTTTGCTGTTTGTTTTTGTGGCATCGTGAAGAGAAGATGTGCACAGGTAAAAACAGGAGAATCCTACCGCGAGTTTGTTTGTGGCTCGGCAAGTACGTGCTTCAGTTACTAACAGTAGCATTCAACCACAGTTGTATAGCTTCTGTTTACTTTTGGCATCAAAACTCGTATGCAAATATGGGAATATTATGCAAATTCTAATCCCAGTGGATATTTTCTTTAGTAAATATGCATCATTTCACTTCCTGGTGAAACTAATAACAATATCGTCCCCCCATATGTTTCCTCAAAACATCTCCTCCTAGTAAGATGATTTCCTGCTGGTGGGAAGTCTGTTTATATTTACATGTATTAATTAATTCTATTTATATTCATATGGATTAATGTGGCACTCGTGGTCCAACGGTTGGTGAGTTTTCCTGCTCGAGGACACTTTCAACTTTTCCGGGTCCGAGGGTTTATGTCTGGTGCAGCTCCCATGAGGAGACTCGGCTGCTGCTGCTTTGATCTCAAACACACACTTCTGCATAGTCTGCACACACACACACACACACACACACACACACACACACACACACACACACACACACACACACACACACACACACACACACACACACACTCACTCACACACATTTCAAGCCTGGCTGGTGTCTTGCTGGTGGCCAGGCCCGTGGCTATCCAGCGCCCACCAGGCGAGAGAGTCCAAAGACAATCGGCTGGGGCTGTTCTATTCTTCTTCTTCTTCTTCTTCTTCTTCTTCTTCTTTTTTGAGTCTGGGCGACACGCCACAGCTCATCTTGGTGAGAGACTGAGTCAAACTTCCATGTGCATTTTATAACGCCATGGAAGAGTCATGAAGTCCCAAATTTAAAAATGTGACACCCAAAAGGTCGCATCTGTCAGCCATTAAAAGCTTTTTTGGGAGGTCACTGAAAAAACGACATGTCCATCCTAAACCTGTCACCCGTGCTCTGATGTCTTACCAGATGTATCACCAGATGTGTTACCAGATGTATCACCAGATGTGTTACCAGATGTGTTACCAGGCTGTTTGAGGCTTGTGTGTGAGGCTGGATTTCTGGGATTTCTCCCCTTTCCCGGCCGCTGTGTCGGTGGGGACGTTGTCAGCTCGGTGGTCCAGCATCCTGATGACTCCTAGTTTGTGCTCCAGTGGATGATGAGAGTCAAACCTTAAGTACTGATCAGTATGTGTTGGTTTACAGTAAACATGAACAATCAAATGTCCCCGGTCACCAGTTGTAATGTCAGAGTGTAAGAAGACTAACCTGTCATGTTCCACATCCTCCCTGGTGAACTTGATGTGGTGTCCACAGAGTTCATGTGGTGGTGAAATGTGCTACGTCCTGAGATTTAATTGTAACCCAGGTGTCGTCCACAAATCTGAACCAATGGCTAGGTGGTGTCCCTGGATGGGGCATCAGAGCCTCTTTTCCACTTCCTCCATATACAAGGTGGCCACTACAGTGAGACTGGGGAACCCATAGCACACCCATGCCTCTGCCTCTAGTACTGCCCCCTGTATGTGAAGTATGTGGACTGAAGACACAGCTTCAGACACACTTGGTCAGTGTTAAGGGTGGTGCTATTGCTAAGGGTGGGGTCAGTTTGTAATTTCATACAGACTACCTCCACTGCTTCATCAACAGGAACACACGTGAAGAGAGACCTAACATCATAGGGACCATTGTTTCATCCTCTCCATAATGACGTCCCTCACCTTATCCACGACATCCATAGTGTCCTGAATGTGAGGATGCAACGTGTCTGTCAATAAATGTTGTGTGCAGATGAACTGAATCACCTTCTTTGAGTCACTGGTAGTAGCATTTCCTTCATACAACCGGTCTGCTGTTTACAAGGTTTCCTTCATTAATCTCTCAGTATTTCTTAGGGTGAATTCTTCTGTGTTCTTTGTCCGTGTTTTTGAGCATAGGATTTCGGGATATTTAAATTAAACTGAGGTTTTTAAATGAGGAAGAATGAATGTGGGGTGTAAAATTCACTCTGTCAAAGTCGGTCAAATAAGTCATGTGCTGATAAAATGATGAGTGCTATGAAAGTGATGTGAAGTGTCATGACTGAGGGTTAGGGGACATCAAATAACACCGGTGTTACGCAGTCCTTGTGCTGAACGATTCCCATAAATGTGCAGTGAGTTTATCATAAACTGTTACGTTATTGATCAGGTTGACGGTACAACAAGTCTTTAATAATCAAATGACAAAAAGTGGTCCAACCACCTTGCCAATTCTAGATATCTCTGCTTGTTGTTTCATGTAACTGCACGTTCACCTACTGTCGTCCATTCGCACAACATAAACACACATTCGCCACTCCTAAAGGGCTACAATCTGTTACACACTGATGTTTAGTATATTTTCTCAAACCCCCCCCCCCCCAAATGTATTCCTTGCTACGCCACTGCCTGGATGGGAAGCCTGAATGAGAGGTCTGGATGAGAGGTCTGGATGTGCCACAGTGAAATAACGGAGTGCTCACGTCGCTTGTTTCCACTTGAAGTGGATTACCAGCCTCCAACATTAGGGAGCTGCTAGCTGCTCAGCTGAAGGCCGCTGCAGCACAGCTGAGGACAGCAGGCCGCTGCGTCCATTTGTCAGCATTGTTCCAAGATTTCTGCAGGTTAGTGTGAGTTTCATTTTTCATTATTTGCTCCAACTGCTGGCTGATATTGGGTTTCTATCAGTCCGGGCGGTTTTCCACGCTATCTCGGCCGAGGTAAAAAAAAGCCCTCAGAGGTTTAATGGGGATAAAAAGTGATGTGAAGAATCACAAACTGTTCACAGCGTGGTTGTTATTTCTCATCCTCCGGCTCCTCTTCTTATCTAAATGATATTATAGAATTAGGATCCCTCTAGACGGTTCCGATATGACTCATCTCAACTCAATCAGTAGTTACACAAAGTATTTCAGGATATTTTGAAAAGGATCAAAAGAGACCTTCAAAAGCAATGGTACATTGTAAATACACAACTGCAATAATCATTCTGCTGAATTTCGGTTTTGATTTTGCTATTCTGGACAAAATGTTAAGGCATGTTATTTTACAAATCCAGTTACAACACAATCACCCACGTTTACTTTCCTAGGCTGTCTTCCATTGTTCATATGCTACGTGTAGGCTGTTTTTTTTTATTGAACATTAATATTTTGTAGTAATTGTACAACTTCGGCCCTGTGATGGCCTGGCGGCCTGTCCAGAGGGTCTCCCCGCCTGCTGCCCAATGACTGCTGGGATAGGCTCCAGCATCCCCGTGACCCTGAGAGCTGGATAAGCGGTTTGGATAATGGAAGGGTGGAAGGAAGGAAGGGTGGAAGGAAGGAAGGATGGATGGATGGATGGATGGATGGATGGATGGATGGATGGATGGATGTACAACTTGGTTTAAATGAATTGTTTTCTTTACTGACCCAATTTTAACCCACCAACCAGCACTACCAGGGACTGGGTGGCAGACTGGGTGACAGACTGGGTGACTGACTAAACCACATCCTCACCTCACCCCGTCATAGCGCGAGTCCCAAAGGTGTGTTAATTCCCAGGCCTCGAGGCGATTAGTGGACTCTCTCTGCTGGTTAAGTGATCAGTTGAGGTTATTGATTGCTTTGGGAGTTCACTAATCAACTCTTCCCAGGATGGATTTTTATCCCGAAGTAGAAGGAAAGAGTATAGCGCAGCGGTGGCTAACCATGTGCCATGGAGAGCCATGAGTATGCAGGTTTTTATTCCAGTCCGACTCCACACCAGCTGATCTCAATGACACAGTCTTCCTCTTTGGTTGAAGGGTTGCTAATCAGTGAAATCACCTGATGTGGAGTCCGGCTGCAATGAAAACCTGCATACACATGGCTCTCCATGGCACATGGTTAGCCACCCCTGGTCTAGATCAACTCAGTTTAGTCCTAATATGTCTCATGTGGGCTTAAGTTGGATGTCTTCATACGTAATCTTCATGATGAAAATATATTATGTCCTGATGAAAAAGTCACCTTCTCAGTGGAGCCAGAGTGTTTTCATCTTCCTCTTGGTCTGCCTAGTCTTCATATGACGTGTGATGATCCTGGAGTTCTGATCCCATAAAATTCCTTCGTGAGTCTCCCATAAACTCCTCCTGTCTCTGTAGAATAAAAATAGCTGCTATTTACTACCCATGTAATGGATATGCTGCTGACACCCAGCTGATCTTGTCCTTTCCTCCCTCTGACACACAAGTAGAGACACACATTGCTGCGTGCTTGACTGACATCTCGGAGTGGATGGCAACACACCACCTGAAGCTCAATCTGGACAAGACAGAGCTGATGTTCCTTCCAGGGAAAGGTTGCTCGCACCGAGACCTGGCCATCACCATGACAACACCGTGGCGACGCCAGCTCGGACTGTGAGGAATCTGGGTGTGATCCTGGACGACCAACTGTCGTTTGCTGAAAACGTTGCATCAGTTGCTCGCTCCTGCAGATTTCTCCTCTATAACATCAGGAGGATTCGCCCATTCCTCCCCGACGACACGGCACAGGTGCTAATCCAGGCTCTGGTCACCTCCTGGCTGGACTACGGCAACTTCCTTCTTGCAGGCCCCCCGGCGTCGGCCATCAGACCTCTGGAGCTTGTTCAGAAAGCTGCAGCTCGTCTGGTGTTCAACCGCCCTAAGTTCTCCCACACACCTCCCCTTCTCATGTCCCTACACTGGCTCCCAGGAGCTGCTCCTCACATCCAGTTTAAGACTCTGGTGCTAGCCTACAGGGCAGTGAAAGGAACAGCTCCTTCCTACCTCCAGGCCATGGTCAAGCCCTACACCCCTGCCCCACCACCTGGCTCTGCTGCCTCGGGACGCCTGGTTGCCCCGTCGCTCAGAGGCCCCTGCTGCCGATCGACCCGGTCCCGGCTCGGTTCTGTCCTGGCCCCACAGTGGTGGAATGAACTCCCCACTGATGTCAGGACAGCCGAGTCCTGCCCATCTTTCAGCGCAGGTTGAAAACTCACCTCTTCAAGAACTACTACCCTGTTACTTGTTCTTAGCACTTATTGTATTCACTCATTTAAAAAAAGCATTTAAACAAAATCTTTCTTGCACTTTTACTGTAGCACTGGTTTTGCTCTTAGATGTTTAGAGAGAAGATGCACTTATGACCTCTGATGACTAGTAGTTCTCCTGATTTCCTGCGTTAAATGATGCACTTATTGTAAGTCGCTTTGGATAAAAGCGTCGGCTAAATGACTGTAATGTAATGTTATGTAACCATGACTCGTGCAAAACCTCAAACTTTTAATTTGGTAAACGAGTAAAGATTTAATGCTCCACTTCAAACTGAGAAGGACCCGGTGGACCGTGACTGGGACCAGACACCCAACACATCTTCAGACTATTTCAACATGATGAATTGGGTGTGAGAAACACCGATGGCAGCTTTTCCAGAAATGAATAATTCCCCAAACACAGCTGGGCCTCATCAGACATGTCTTACAGATCAAGCACACTCATCCATCTATTAGAAGCTCCTTGGCGGGATGAAAAAGTAGGGGTAGACTGTTCCCTCACCATGGAGACGCTTTCACCACTGTTCCCCCAGCACAGGATGTAGACTGCAGGTCATTACAGACCACTACTTGTAACGTCTAAAAGGAGAAGACTGTTCTGAGTAGCTCATGTTAAATGAGACTCATCATAGAATCATGACATGACGAGTCTTTTTAGCACATAATTGCTGCAGGTTATTGTGACAAAATCGTAAACACCAATTACCCAAATATGGAATGACTGTCTGGCGGCAACATCTACAGAGCAAGCTGCCATCTTATGAGTGCAATCAATCAATCAATCAATCAATCAATCAATCAATCAATCAATCAATCAATCAATCAATCAATCAATCAATCAGTCTTGATCCAGCGTATTTTATGGGTTTTTTCTCCCCTTTTTCTCCCCAATTGTACTTGGCCAATTACCCCCACTCCTCTGAGCCGTCCCGGTCTCTGCTCCACCTCCTCTGCTGATCCGGAGAGGGCTGCAGACTACCACATGCCTCCTCCCATACATGTGGAGTCACCAGCCGCTTCTTTTCACCTGACAGTGAGGAGTTTCACCAGGGGGACGTAGTGCATGGGAGGATCACGCTATTCCCCCCAGTTCCCCCTCCCCCCCAGAACAGGCGCGCTGATTGACCAGAGGAGGCGCTAGTGCAACGACCAGGACACATACCCACATCCGGCTTCCCACCCGCAGACACGGCTAAATGTGTCTGTAGGGATGCTCGATCAAGCAAGGGGTAACACAGGGATTCAAACCAGCGAGCCCCATGTTGATAGGCAACAGAATAGACCACCATGCCACCCGGATGCCCAGCATATTTTTTACAATAAAAGGGTAGTGTAATGCACTCTAAATGAAATGGAAAAGAGTAAAGAAGAAAGATGTAGCGTGGTACTGTGACGGGGTTGGGATGAGATCCGCTCTACAACTTCCACACCTCTCGCTGTACCAGACAGTGTGGCTGTCAGGAGAACCGAGTGTCTCTGTGGGAGTGAGAAGTGAAATGGAGAGCTGAACAGAAATGAAGGAGTCTGAGGTGTTTGTGTTTGGGCTCTCGGGTGTCTCCCAGCAGGGTCCCAAACACAAACGCTCTCTCACCGAGGGCCACAGACCGGCTCAGCTTTGTGCCGCCTTCAATTATTTAAAAGGAATCATGAGGAGAAAGACAAGGGCAAAAACAGAAAATCTCTTTCTCTCTCGAGATGCTGCTATTCTCCTCACAATAAAACATGAGTCTGCTGGAATGTGTCTCAGACGCTACGATGGTTAAGAACAACATTTGATTTCTATTTTTCTTTAAATCACAGAATGACTGAAAAACACACCACTTTAATACATTACACGTGCATCATGTTCAAGCTCTACGACCAGAAGCCAAACCGGGGTGCGTTTAAAGGGTTGCTCAGTGACGTGAAATCATAAAATTATTGTTGATAAATGATTGTTTTAGCACAGACATTGGAAAAGGATCTTTTTTTACTCATTACCAATTCATCTGTATGCAAACCTCTGTACAGAGTAGATGAATGTACCATTCATGGCAACTGCAGTGAGTTTAAAACCCTCAGGTATAACCAAGTAGTTCAGAAAGACACTTAATTTGTCACTGTAAGCAAGCACCAACCTCTGCATTTAACTCATCCTGTCATGTCGGAGCGGTGGGCCGCTGCAGCGCAGCTCCTGGAGACCAACGCCACTTCTTCTCGCCATCACCAGGGGCACACACAGGAGTATTAACCCTGACATACATGCCTCTGATGGTGGGAAAAAACCCACGCAGACACAGGGACAACATGCAAACTCCACGCAGGAAGGGCCTGGGGTGGCCTGAGATGTGGACCTAGGACCTTCTTGCTGTGAGGCAACAGTACTAACTACTGGGTCACCGTGCTGCCCTTTTATTTATTTAAGATGAAGATATTTAAGATTAAGTTTATTCATGTAAGATGAAGTGGAATTTCATTTGTTTTACTGTAGTGGAGCAACATTTACTGAAAAGCCAACATAGATCAATCTGATCCAACCATCCAACCGCTTTCAGCTCTGGTTCAGTCCCCCATACATTTAAACTGGCTGTTGTCACCCCCACCCTCAAAAAAAGCTGGTCTCAGCCCTGATATCATGAACAATTTCTGGCCTATCTCCAATCTCCCCATTCTGTCAAAAATACTGGAACGTGTTGTCACCTCCCAACTCAACGCTCACCTCATCTCCAATGACCTGTTTGAACCATTTCAATCTGATTTCCACTCACAGCACAGGACAGGAACAGCCCTCCTGACAGTCACTGACAACCTCCTCCTGTCCGCACACTCTGGCCACCTCAGCATTCTCATCCTTCTCAACCTCACCGCAGCTTTTGGCACCATCAACCGCGCCATTCTTCTCTTCCATCTTGAATCCTCCCTCAACATCACTGGTACTGCCTCCTCCTGGCTAAAGTCATATCTCACAAACAGACAACAGTTCATCAGCATGAACAACTGCACCTCCTTCACCGCTCCTCTGTCCTAAGGTGTCCCCCAGGGTTCGGTGCTTGGTCCTCTACTATTCAACCTTTACATGCTCCCTCCCCCTTGGTAACATCATACATCATCATCGTTGTCTCCACTTCCACTGTTAAGTGATGACATCCAGCTCTACATCTCCACTAAATCCATCACCACTACAATTTACTCCAGTCTGACCAACTGCCTCTCTGAAATCAAATCATGGATGCAAGCCAACTTCCTCAATCTAAATTTTGATAATTCTGATATGATCATCATCGGTCCCAAATCCCTTACCAAAACCACGCAACTTCTGTCTTACCATCGATAACTCCACTCTGTCCCCCTCCCCACACATCCACAACCTTGGAATCATTATTGACAGCAACCTCCCCATTGAACACCATGTCAATCAAAACACTAGACATGTCTTTTTCCACCTAAAAAACATACCTCATATCCACCCATCACTCTCCTTCTCTGCTGCTGAAACCTTGATCGATGCCTTCATCACATCCAGAATTGACTACTGCAACAGCATTCTCTATGGCTCACCATCCAAAGTCCTAAACAAACTCTGGTAGATCCAGAACTCTGCTGCTCACCTGCTCACCCACTCCCGATCTTGTGACCACATCACCACTGTCTTCCAGAACCTCCACTGGCTTCCTGTCCCACAACAGGTCTAATTCAAAGTCCTTCTCCTCACTCACAAAGCCCTCCATAACCAGGTCCCCTTCTACCTCACCAACCTGCTCCACTACCATACTCCTTCCAGCAGCCTTTGCTCCCCCCATGCCAACCTCCTGTCTCCACCACACAGGACCAAGCACCAGACCTCCTGTCTCCACCACACAGGACCAAACACCGGACCTCCTGTCTCCACCACACAGGACCAAGCACCGGACCTTCTGTCGCCACCACACAGGACCAAGCATCGGTCCTCCTGTCTCCACCACACAGGGCCAAGCATCGGTCCTCCTGTCTCCACCACACAGGGCCAAGCATCGGTTCTCCTGTCTCCACCACACAGGACCAAGCATCGGTTCTCCTGTCTCCACCACACAGGACCAAGCATCGGTTCTCCTGTCTCCACCACACAGGACCAAGCATCGGTCCTCCTGTCTCCACCACACAGGGCCAAGCATCGGTCCTCCTGTCTCCACCACACAGGACCAAGCATCGGTCCTCCTGTCTCCACCACACAGGACCAAGCATCGGTTCTCCTGTCTCCACCACACAGGGCCAAGCATCGGTCCTCCTGTCTCCACCACACAGGACCAAGCATCGGTTCTCCTGTCTCCACCACACAGGACCAAGCATCGGTCCTCCTGTCTCCACCACACAGGACCAAGCATCGGTTCTCCTGTCTCCACCACACAGGACCAAGCATCGGTTCTCCTGTCTCCACCACACAGGACCAAGCATCGGTCCTCCTGTCTCCACCACACAGGACCAAGCATCGGTTCTCCTGTCTCCACCACACAGGGCCAAGCATCGGTTCTCCTGTCTCCACCACACAGGACCAAGCATCGGTTCTCCTGTCTCCACCACACAGGACCAAGCATCGGTTCTCCTGTCTCCACCACACAGGACCAAGCATCGGTTCTCCTGTCTCCACCACACAGGACCAAGCATCGGTTCTCCTGTCTCCACCACACAGGACCAAGCATCGGTTCTCCTGTCTCCACCACACATGATCAAACACCGGACCTCCTGTCTCCACCACACAGGACAAAGAACTGAACCTGGGGTGACAGAGCCTTCTCCATAGCTGCCCCCTCCCTCTGGAACCCCCTCCCCAAACACATCAAACTGCACCGATCTGTCCATGTTCAAATCAATAATCAAAACTCACCTTTTCAGAATTGCTTTTAATGTGTGAGTAATGTTGTGTGATTTTGGTGTGTTGCTTGTATGTTCATTTTAACTGATGTTAAGTGTCTGTGTATGTTGGAAAGCCCTATGTAAATAAAATGTAAATAAAATTAATTCTTAAAAAGTATACTATAGTCAATGCTTAGAATCATGAACGTGTGTGTGTGTGTGTGTGTGTACACGTGTTTGAAAAGACTCAACTGAAACAAAACCATAATCCCATTGAACCGTGTGTGCTTTGATTCAAGTCTTTTAATTAGTCTTTTAATGAGACTTTTAATGAGACTTTTAATGAGACTGTGATACAAGACAAGAGTAAGAGACACCGTTCTGTATCATCCTTCATGTGCAGGTCTGACTGTACATCACACATAATGACATTTAAACACACAGTTCTTACAGATTCAACAATAAGAGTTTCATAGGAAAAGAATGTAAAGCTCCAGTCCTTCAGCGGGTCAATCTCACAAGAAGTTTTTATGGAGACAAGTAAAGTCACTACACTGTTGTTTGAGAAGTATTTCTTTTCCAACAACACTACAATAAAACTCAATGTGACACGTTGTGAGTTCGATCCTGGGCAGCTTTGATTAATTAGATCTCATCTGAATACTTTTGTGCCGGGAAACCAGATCTCATGTTTTTAAAGGCCTGACCTGATGAGTTTGCTCACATGAATGGTGGTCAATAGCGAGGTGTGACGAAGAAAGGCCTGCTGGGAAAAAAAAGAAAAAACCGACTAAACCTTGAATGTTTTCTACCGACAACAAAATAAATCCGAAGTAGAAGAAAACTGAAGAGGTGAGGTAGATTAAGCATTTTTTTCTGACTCGTTGTATCTGATAAATTCTTGCGTTTGGCACGGAGCGGTAATGCTGCAGTAATGCTGCAGTACATGAGGTGGGCGTCTGATGCTCCGTCACACTGAATGGATTCCAATTTGACCTCCAGCGTCCTCTTCGTGCTTCGCCTCGTGGTGCTGAATGGAGCGGCTCGGTTGGAAGCAACCAATCTAACGGGCATTGTCCTTTAAATACACAAATAAAACAGTCTCTCCCCTCAGTGCACATATACATCCCCCCATAACCAGACGCATGGACGCCTGCATTCACGTGTTGTGTAGCAGAGTCTGAATGGACCTTCTGAACCAGTCTGAAAGGAACACAAAAGCCTTCTCAATGGTCTGGGTTTGCATGGTGCACACTGACTGTACCAGACACGCCGGGGTCTGTGAATGAACTGAATGGAGTTGATTGTCCCATAACCCCTTGCTTTTATCTCGAATTTCCATTTAGTGTTCGCTGAAATAAGGCCGCGTGCGAGACAGGATTAAATGTCGACCTATTCTGTTGCACATCATTATCATTTTGCAGGGGTTGCATCGGGGGAAAACACTGCATAGAGTCTTGAATGAGCAACGCTCGTGTCTGATGCCATGACATTTGCATTGCTTGCTAGAGTTGATTTTTTTTGGGGGGGTTTTTTCAACAGGGAAGTGTTTATGTGAGCTCTGCACAGAATTGTGGTGCAGATTTGCATATAAGCCTCTCAGCTCGACTGAACAGAGATGTAAATAATTATCCAGCCTTCGTTTACCAGCAAGCACATTCACCTTCTCACACGCTTTCTATGCCACAAGTTCCCCTGAAAACACACAGACTTTTATGTCTTTATGCAGCCCGGTATCATGACATTTCATGTCATAGTCACGAAATGTAATCTATGAAATCGTGCTGGGGGACACGAGCTCACTGAAATTTTCTTGTCCAGCACCACGAAGTTGTATCCAATGCATTCCTATGGGCCAAGTTGTTCTCATGCGTCACGTTATCAAGATGCTGGCTCTGGCTGATCTGGCCTCCCAGGAGAATGCCGGTCACTTACATATATTTGAAAACACAAAAACTACCCTAACCCTAACTGCCGTAGTTTTTGTGTTTTCAAATATATGTAAGTGACCGGCATTCTCCTGGGAGGCCAGATCAGCCAGAGCCAGCATCTTAATAACGTGACTCACGCAAGAAAAACTTGGTCAATTCCCCTAATGTGTATGGTCAATAAATTAAATAAATACCTGCACTATCAAGAGCCAAATTCAGTTTCCCCTCCATTCCTTCAAGCATAGACAAACCTGCCATAGGAATGCATTGGGTACAACTTCGTGGTGCCGGCCAAGAACATTTCAGCGACATCCGCATCCCCCAGCACGATTTCATAGATTACATTTCGTGACTATGACATGAAATCTTGTGACACCTGGTTGCTTTATGCATGCTCAATAATGTATGCGCTGCAGTCTACACCATCTACAGGCCAGGACTCCACAGTCCGCACCCATCTGCAGGCCAGGGCTTCACAGTCTGCATCATCTACAGGCCAGGATTTCACAGTCTGCACCCATCTACAGGCCAGGACTCCACAGTCTACACCATCTACAGGCCAGGACTCCGCAGTCTGCACCCATCTACAGACCAGGACTCCACAGTCTGCACCCATCTACAGGCCAGGATTTCACAGTCTACACCCATCTACAGGCCAGGACTCCACAGTCTACACCCATCTACAGGCCAGGACTCCACAGTCTACACCCATCTACAGGCCAGGACTCCACAGTCTACACTCATCTGCAGGCCAGGGCTTCACAGTCTGCACCCATCTACAGGCCAGGATTTCACAGTCTGCACCCATCTACAGGCCAGGACTCCACAGTCTACACCATCTACAGGCCAGGACTCCGCAGTCTGCACCCATCTACAGACCAGGACTCCACAGTCTACACCATCTACAGGCCATTGGCCACTGTTTCAGGGATGAGGATGTGCACATCCTTGATAGGGAGGAACACTGGTTTGAATGGGGAGTCAAAGAGGCCATCTATGTGAAAAGGGAATGACCATCCCTCAACTGAAGGGGGCCTATGAATACATCTGTCACCACCTTACAATGCTGTGATAGCAACTATTCCCATAAGGGTGGGGATACCTGGAGTGAGCTTAGACTGAAGAGGTCACTGAGGGCCCAAACACACCAAACAGACCCGCGGCGACGAAGGTCAATTGTTGCATCGCCTCACATCACCTACTGTCTGGGCCAAAAATTAGCACTTGAACACACCGCAAAGACTACAGCCGACGGCCAACTAGCATGCACGTTCTTTACTGATTCGCTAAGCTGAACAGTCAATCAGAGTGATCTCTCTTACCGACGGGAATCGGCCGAAAAGCTGCCAACAGGGGTCCGACTAGTGCCGATGGTGCGGGACACACCGCGAAAAATAGGGTCACAGACGCTCACCGACGGCCAACATTGGCCAATGGCCGACTGTCGGCCTGGTGTGTCAGGGCCCTTAGATGATGATAAAACATATCTGTCAATAAACGTCGTGTCAGGATGAACTGATTCAACCTTCTGTGACACAGACTTCTTCTGACCAGCCCCAGGACAGAGCCAGACTTAAACCAGCAAATTTTCCTTCCTAAGAAACAGTTCTGGGATACTGAGCTTGGCTTTGATAGCTCTGTGTTTGTTATGCAACACCCCACAGAATCTAAATGACCTAGACAACAAGGCAGGCACATGGGTTTCACTCAGTACATTTTTGCTTTTGGGTCCATTTATAAGTCTTTCAGACAGCAGTTGTTTTGACAGGTAGGCAGACAGACAGACAAGTAGTGATGCTAGCTTTTCATTTAAGAGTGAATGTCCATTCACAAGACTACTGACACTTGACAAGGTTATCCTTGATCATTTCCAATGCTTTGTGAATGTGGAAGTTGGACAGAAATTGGATGTTTGCCATGACAGTTAATGTCCATTGACAAGAGAAGTTTGCAGGCATAGTGACACTCCCTATTCATGCGAATGAGAGCAGGCGTAGAAATTTAGCAGAAAATTGTGGGAAGTTGAGCATCAAAAAATTGCGAACTTAGCAGTGAGGAAGAGCTGTCCGAAGTTAAGCTGAACAAATTTGAGGCATCTGGAGCAAATATTAAGAAATGGCATACCAGCAGTTTGTTTGGCATTGTGCATCCAATTTCCAAAACCACAAAAGCATTTGAAATTTCCAAACACAGCATTGTCGAGCATCTGGAGTGCTGCTGACAGACATTCATCAGAAGAGTCTGAATCCCAAAACTAACTTGGAAAATCCTGTAGTAGTGCTTTTCTCCCCAAACTAAATGTGTTTAAGTGCCTTCGAGTAAAATCCAAAACTTAACCATCAACTTCTCAGATGGAGTTGTCCAGATAACTGACTCCAGTTGTGAGTGAGTGTGCGTGAAGCAAGATGTGTCTGCTGCAGAGTGTGTAAATGATGTGATAACCTGAGATTGGAGCCTGTGATGACCTTTAACACTGACTGAGACATGGTGAGGAGATATATGAATGGTGTTACTTGACACTGGAGAGGAAGCAACTCACTAACTAACCATCAGCAATCTGGGAGAATGGAGGAAGCCGGAGAGAGGAGTTTATTACGCAACCACAGGAAGTGCTGCAGCCGGGACGCGAACCCGTATCGCCCGTACCGCAGGAGACATCGCTAACCGCTCGACTAAAGGGTCAGACCCGCGAGCCAGCGGCCAGCGTGTCTTCTTATCCATGCACGTTACAATACCATACTAGCAATGTTAACCAAAATACAAAAATTGTCGAGTAAATAATCATTTGCATGACGATGTAACTATCATATTTCCACAGGTAGTGGTATCAGAAAAGTCTAGAATATATTTTTGCGTACAGGTAACGTAAGCCAGGTATTTTTGCGTACAGGTAACGTAAGCCAGGTACTGTAAAGCTAGCCCATGCTAGCCTAGCTAGCCGTTAACCCAGGAAGCTAATATAAAAATATTACTTCAGTACTTTACAGTATGTGGTTGACAAAGTCAAACCAACAAGAGCTGGTTAGTTGACTAAGATACTGCTACGGACAAAATATGTTGCTTCTTCGGGAGTGTTGAGCACAGACTGGTTGCCATTGTGTGTAGGTAGGGAAAAGCAGGCCGTATTCCACCCTGCAGCTATCTTAGAGCAGTTTCTTGGCCTCATTGAATGCTACTTTCTTACTGGCAACAGCAGCAGTATAATCTGGAAATAGTAGAAATCTCTGGCCATTGTAGGGACGTGGACCCATTTGCCTTGTGCATTGCATAGTATCTTCTTTGACACTGAAACAGTGTACTCGAACAATGTAGGGACCTGGCCTCTCTCCAGATTGGGGACATGGCAGCAGAGAACAGTGTGCTCTTCTAGTTGCAGAACACCTTTTAGCAGGCTGGCAATGAAGTCAGTTGGACGTGGTCCTCCATGCCTTCACGTAGACCAATAATCCTCAAATTGTTCCCACGTCACCTTCCCTCTAAATCACACTTATTCGATAGGAAAGCCACCAGTTTAGTGGGATTTTGTAGTTTGAGCCCCAGGGATGTAGCCTCGTCTGCCCAGTTGTTTGTCCCCTTTTCTAATTCTGCCACACAGTATGTGAAATCCCCAGCATCAGATCTGACTGATGCTAGATCGTGATTCAGTTCAGTCCATGTCGATGCAATTTCAGACCTCAGACATGTCACTGAAGTGTCTATTTTAGTGTCCACAGAAACACAATTATCCTCTTTCAGTTATGTTAACCCATGTTATATCAGCGCAAAGCCATGCGACAGCACCGAGAACAGCGTTGTCCAAGGTGGTGGAGTTAGCTTGGTCGGTGTTAGTAGCCTCAACACATGGATGATTAGGCATTGTGTAATATTCTAAAACGACGTAGTAGTAGAAAAGATATTGCCAGCACAATTTTGTTGTTCTCAACTAAACAAAATGGTCACTGTAGAGCCCAAACAGCGTTGATTTTTCCAATTGAACAGTTGGCAGGGAGCTCTAAAACCTTCCACCTTGCCCACTCATCGCACCACCGGAAGCCCTCATGTTGGGACTCGTTTTGACAGAAACCGCCAGTGATCATGGCAACAAACGCAAGCTGGTCCATGAAGTAATATTCACCATGGATGTTTGTCAAAAGACATAAACTGGTTTTCAATGTGAAAACGCAATAAGGAACAAACTGAATGAAAAATAACAGTGGAAATTTCTATTTACATTTTATGTCTGGTCAGATTTGCAAAGCCAGCTGTTGTTGACAAATGCCCTTTTAATTTTACCTCAACTTCAGATCTGTACTTATTAGTACCATAAAAGGTATAGCAATACCTGAAATATTGGCTCAGTTTATTAGAGCAGCACACTGACTTAATTTGAAGCGGTTCAGATGCATGGCATTTTGCATTCATTTCTCCTCATGATAGCACATTTCTATGCTATTTTTACCCATTTATAATGATGACAGGATCACTAAACTTTTTGTCTAGTTAACTGTTGTTTTTTGTCTCGAGGAAAAACTTTCTCCATTTGAATAAATACTAAATATAATTCCGCTCTGACTGACAAAGCCATTTAGCAGCCTGAAGCAGTGCCTCCTGGCCGGCCCCACCAGTTTAATGAATATATGAGGAATGGACCTCGCCGGGCAGCAGATATGCAGAGCCTGACTTTGTCATTAGAGATAATTAAACTTGCTAAAAGAAATGACTCACGGGAAGCTACTGGGGAAAGTCTGATTGCTCAAACCCCATAATAATACATTTAATTCGAAACTAATCTGGCCAAGGTAAATGCATTTGCTCTGAACTTGAGGCCAAATTAGAAGTGATGCATTCTACCATCAATTAGTCCTTTACCATGAGATGGTGGCAAATGTGAAATAAATGGGGAAAGGATGAATCGCAGTACACCCTGTTTAAACCTCTTAAAATCTAAAATGAGGAAAATCACAGCAGCGTCACAGGATTGTAGAGGTACCTATGGCCTGTCCTGTTATTGCTGTTGTTCCCACACTGCCAAAGAACATTCAGGGTGCAGACTGGAGTAACCATCCATCTTTGCACCCACAGAAATCGACCCCTACAGGATGACTAGATGGCCCTCGTTGCTGCGACGGATAAACAACAATAACAAGGCCAGGGTGCACTGTTAGAAATACTGGGCTACAGGGCATCCGGGTAGCGTAGCGGTCTATTCCGTTGCCTACCAACACGGGGATCGCCAGTTCGAATCCTCGTGTTACCTTTAGCTTGGTCGGGCGTCCCTACAGACACAATTGGCCGTGTCTGCAGATGGGAAGCCAGATGTGGGTATGTGGCCTGGTCGCCGCACTAGCGCCTCCTCTGGTCGGTTGGGGTGCCTGTTCGGGGGGGAGGGGGAACTGGGGGGAATAGCGTGATCCTCCTGCGCGCTACGTCCCCTGGTGAAACTCCTCACTGTCAGGGGAAAAGAAGCAGCTGGTGACTCCACATGTATGGGGGGAGGCATGTGGTAGTCTGCAGCCCTCCTGGATCAGCAGAGGAGGTGGAGCAGAGACCGGGATGGCTCAGAAGAGTGGGGGTAATTGGCCAAGTACAATTGGGAGAAAAAGGGGAGAAAAACAAAAAATAAATAATAAATGCAGGGCTGCTGAATTATTACCGCTGGACACAGACACTGAGTTCATGCTGCTCCTGATATATGAAACAGCTGCTGATAAAACCAAACAGGGAATGATGATTAATTGAAATGAATTGTGATGTAGTGATGTTGAAATCTCCACTGAGCTGAAGGTAATTACCAACCTGAGCACACCGAGCTGAGGCACCGTCTTCTGCTTTCTAAATACATCCATGCAACCATGCCATACATCCATGCAACCATGCCCCGTCCCAGTTTAAAATCAATAAACACAGAAACCATAGTTTTGCTGGGGTATTTATGCATGTACCCCTCCCAAATCCCCCTCAATCCCCCACCCCCACCCCACCTGCAGCGCTCATGCATAATTAATGTGGAGACCACACCGTATTAACCTTGACCCGGACCGAGCGCCTCTCTTTCCGTTTGCACCAAATCCATCAGCAGCGTCCGCCCTGGCTCTTAGAAAATGTTTGTTTGGTGTGTATTTTTATCCAGCCGCCATCTTAACCCCTCAGTAAATAATCCGACTCTGAGACGCTGACTAATACCTCATGCACACATGCAGTCTCTCCCTGAAACGTCCAGGGACGCTCCCTGCAGGGGGTCATGTGGGAATGGGAGCAGGGACGGGTATCAGGGAATTCTGCACTGCCAACTTCCCACCTCGGGACCAAGTGACCTCTCAGGTGGGAATGAAAGCAGTAACATTGCAGGGAAGCGCAGGTAAAGAAAGGTTACAACAAAATACAACTGAACATGCTGCTGTTTTTCAAAACAGTCTTAGTGAAACCCTTTTGAATTAAATAAATACGTTTACTTTTAGCAACGCTAAATAACTCAAAGGCGGCGCTATTAAGAGGTCAAAATTACTACTTCTATGACCACTAAACAGGAGACGGGGTGTCCAGGGAATCTGGGGGTTGGAGTGGCTCGCGTTACACACGTGGGGAGAGAACGCGGAAACGCGCTGCTTTACGGTAGGCTGTGCTCCGCGACAGTGCGCCAAGCAAGGCGACGCTACCAGCAGAGCAAGGCGACACAACTGGGAACATGCTCACAAGCAGAAAAGGACTGTAATTATTAATCACATTAATCAACAGCAAACATTCCCCGCTGGCATGCTGCCCTCACGAGGCCTATAAACTACTGGAATTACCGGCAGAGAGTTATGTGCAGTTAGCGAATATTCGCGCTAATAAGCGGTTTGCGGTTATAAACGTCAGTACGTACCTTTACGCCATTACGCACGGCGATGAAAAGAGGTTGTACGGGCGAAGAGCGAAAACAGGAGAGGACAAATGTCACTGTCGTAACGTCAACCACACATATGGAAACTGACCCAGACTTCACGACAGCGGATCGTAACACGGCAGCCGGTGCGCTCAGGGACAGTCTGTGAGTAGCGGCTCCGGTGAGTTCGCTTAGATGGGACGGAGTAAACTGCTTTTATAACGAAGCAAACTAAACCTATAAGGCAGTGGACAGGCAAACTTATTACACAACTATGTAGGCTTTCTAACAGAAGCAACAACAATAACTACTCCTACTCCTACTTTCCGCCGCTCCCGGTCGCCACGGTGGCTCACCCGTCTCCATCGCTTCCTGTCCTCTGCGTCTTCCTCTGTCACACCGTGGCGGCGTGAATGGACGTTTGCGGCGGCCTCACCCAGTACCGTCCATGTAGGGTCTTTGTCCTAGTCTGCGTTTTTGCTTTTGTTTGTTGGCTGGGAGAGCTTGGTCTGCTGCACTGTGGGCCCAGGGACCACGGCCTTGCCCGGAGCTGCGCCCGAGGAGGAAACGCGGAGGGCGGTCTGACAGGACGCAGAAGCGGGGCAGGCTAAGCTAGCTGCTAGCCCACGCAGACCGGCGGTTCCCACAGTCATCGTGGCTGGCGTTCCTTCCCTTGGACAGTGAGTTTTTTGTGTAGCGTTGATATGTGTGTTCGTGTGGATGTGTTGTTGTCTCTGTGTGGTGCTGCTGTGGGCTGGGGAAACGACAAACAAAGGGTTGCTGGGTCCTGATTCCTGCTCTTAGAAGCCTCCTAGAACCCTAGAGTTGTATGTTGTTTGTCCTTGTTGCCTCGTCTCTGTGCTGGACTCCTATAGTTTCGTCTTGATGCTCTGGTTCACAGGTTTTATGTTGCTGGATGTTCGGTACTGGTTTCTCCACGGTTTCTCTTTTTGCTGCTGTGTACATGAAGACGTCAGCTAGACCTGGGTGGCTTTAACCTGAGCTGTGGCTGACTGGAGGAATTACAAGTCTTCATTATGCAGTCAGTCAGTCAGTCAGCGTGTGTTTTCTGGATACCTCATATTTGTGGCTCATATTATATTAAAGTAATCAACTTAGGAAAATGCAAGGTTTTACAAAATTCATCAGCCAACAGCATTGGGTCAGCATCCACCAAAAACCTTTAAATGTTAAGGAAAAAAATGCCCGATTTAATTTTGCAATAGGGTTCAGCTCGTTTTTTAGCACAATCTTACTTTAGTCTCATCACTTATATCACCAAAAAACAACATATATATATATATATATATATATATATATATATACACACACACACACACACACTTGAGAACCTGCAGTTAAGAATATCCCTCATTTGTAGTCCATTAAACGAACGTTCCTGGTGCAGGGCATGAGCAGTGGTGTCTTTGGCTCAGTAACGCCTCCATCCAGACAAAACTAATCATTAAGAAAAAGACGTTCAGAGCTCCGTATTGTCTTCTGGACTTCCAGCGTTTTGCATCTAAAGCTGAGAGTAGCGCTGCTCCCTCTGCACACGTGGTCTGTCTGAGAGCTGGATATGGAGCGGAGAGGATGGAGAGGATGAGTTGTCTGCCAGCTGCGTTCACCTTCCTTCACCTCACCTACTTTCTTCCAAAACCTCCGGTGGAAATAAGGATATATCAAACACTTCTCCTGAGGAGGAAATAAGAATATATAAAACACTTCTCCTGAGGAGGAAATAAGAATATATAAAACACTTCTCCTGAGGAGGAAATAAGAATATATAAAACACTTCTCCTGAGGAGGAAATAAGAATATATAAAACACTTCTCCTGAGGAGGAAATAAGAATATATAAAACACATCTCCTGAGGAGGAAATAAGAATATATAAAACACTTCTCCTGAGGAGGAAATAAGAATATATAAAACACTTCTCCTGAGGAGCGTTTCAAACACAACATCATGAGACGCTACTGACTCGCTCTTGTCTACGCAAAAACAAAACAAAACAAAACATACTGGCTTTACAACATATGGTTACCTCGCGGAGAAAGGGAATCTGTAGAAAATTCAGGGGGCAGTCCGGGAACCGCCACAGCCAGGATGCGAACCCGGGTCTCCCGCAACACAAACGACTACATTAACTAGTCGACTTAAGGGTCCGACCCGTTAGCCAAGGGCTAGCGAGTCTAGTCATCCGTGTCATTACACATCTCTGTCTTTACGCTCAAAAACACATTTAACCCATCACTTAAAGCTTGTGTGTTTCAATTACATGTAAAGTGTCCACCCAGTTTGATCACACAACTCCACTGTGAGACGTGACATGTTTCTTCTGGAAATGTCACGTCTTACACTGGAGTTGTGTGATCAAACTGGGTGGAAACTTTACATGTAACTGAAACACACAAGCTTTAAGTGATGGGTTAAATATTTTGTGAGTGTATATACGGCTATGCCGGGCCATAATCACAACAAATCCAGTCTGACGCCTCGCTCCAGAATAATTCAGAATATTATTCAATACAACTCATACTCGCTGATTGTGCCGTGTTTCTTAGTGTCCTTGTTGTTCAGTAGTGTGCATGCAGGGTGTTCTCGTGCATGCAGGGTGTTTTCGTGCATGCAGGGTGTTCTCTGCATGCAGGGTGTTCTGACTGCCCTGCAGATTCAACACAGAATCGTTTCTGTGTTCCCCAGGAACCAACCGAGGTTCAGCAGGTCAGAAATGCGGAATTCAGATGGAAGGCCTGTAGTTGGAGGAAAAACAAAGCCTTTGCAGAGATGCTGCTTCTGTTTGTGTTTTGCTGATGACGCCTCTTCATCTGAGTCTGGTTCAGAGGGGTGAAGTGGGACTTGTGTAAGTAAAAAACGAAACCATTCATTTTTTTGTTCGTTTCATTAACTTTGTGATCTTAACTCTGCTTTTCTCACACATGAGCATCAGCCACCAACAAACCGCCGCCATGTTCCGGGCATATGGGGCGTGTGGGGCATGTGGGCAGCGGCGTCCCGGGGCGTTACGCACATGTGATGTCTGCCTGCGCGCCATGCTGAGCATATGGCTCCCCCCATCTGAACAATTAATCACGCTTTCAGGAGGAAGTGAAGCCCAGGGCCACGTGATAAACATGGTCCACACACATCCCCTTCACTTGACTATACAGTGCAGTGTGAATACTGTATAGTACTACAGTAGTATACAGTATTCACAGTGCGAATACTGCCCTGAGTACAACATCAATGTGTGCGTCTGCCATGTTTGGGTTTGACAAAGCAAAGAAAAGGAGGCCACGGTGTGTGTGTGTGTGTGTGTGTATGTGCGTGTGTGTGAGTGGGTGGGTGGGTGGGTGGGGAGATGGGTGGGTGGGGGCGCGGGGGCGGTCTGCAGTGTCTGGCCCCAAAGATGCTTTTAATGTCCCTGCCAGCAGAGTGACGGTTGGAGTCCCCAGGTGGAGGTTGTCTCTCAGTGTGTCTCTCTGAACGTGTGTCTCCTGACATGTCACATCCACAGGGACTCGGTGTGAATGCAGGGAGACCATCTCCGTCAGAACAGACCAGACCAGAAACCAGGAAGTCGTCTCTGCTGAATCACATTTCATGGGTAAACCAAAACACTTGACTACGTTTACACGATGTTAGAAAAAATCAATTTATTGTGTTAGTCCGACTGAAACTGTACTTTTAAAACACATGTAAACGTGTTATTCCGACTGAAGCTGTACTTTTAAAACACATGTAAACGTGTTATTCCGACTGAAACTGTACTTTTAAAACATATGTAAACGTGTTATTCCGACTGAAACTGTACTTTTAAAACACATGTAAACGTGTTATTCCGACTGAAACTGTACTTTTAAAACACATGTAAACATGTTAGTCCAACTGAAACTGTACTTTTAAAACACATGTAAACGTGTTAGTCCGACTGAAACTGTACTTTTAAAACACATGTAAACGTGTTAGTCCGACTGAAACTGTACTTTTAAAACACATGTAAACGTGTTATTCCGACTGAAACTGTACTTTTAAAACACATGTAAACGTGTTAGTCCGACTGAAACTGTACTTTTAAAACACATGTAAACGTGTTAGTCCGACTGAAACTGGACTTTTAAAACACATGTAAACGTGTTAGTCCGACTGAAACTGGACTTTTAAAACACATGTAAACGTGTTAGTCCGACTGAAACTGTACTTTTAAAACACATGTAAACGTGTTAGTCCGACTGAAACTGTACTTTTAAAACACATGTAAACGTGTTATTCCGACTGAAACTGGACTTTTAAAACATGTAAACGTGTTAGTCCGACTGAAACTGTACTTTTAAAACACATGTAAACGTGTTAGTCCGACTGAAACTGTACTTTTAAAACACATGTAAATGTGTTAGTCCGACTGAAACTGTACTTTAAAACACATGTAAACGTGTTAGTCCGACTGAAACTGGACTTTTGAAACACATGTAAACGTGTTAGTCCGACTGAAACTGGACTTTTAAAACACATGTAAACGTGTTAGTCCGACTGAAGCTGGACTTTTAAAACACATGTAAACGTGTTAGTCCGACTGAAGCTGGACTTTTAAAACACATGTAAATGTGTTAGTCTGACTGAAATCGTACTAAATGGAATTTCTGGAAGTGGGACTAACACACCTAGATGATGCGGTTGGGGATGGATTTACTCTGGCATGTATACGCTTCAATCGGCCCCGAACTGGCCTAGGCGATCTGCTCGTAATCCATAGTTCCCACGGCGGTCTTTCACCCAATAGCAACCAGCTGAAAGGGGGCGTATCGCCACCTACCGTACCGGGGTCAGACACACTTCTGTCAATAAATCGATCCTCCCCTGGTTCCTGTGTACTGGGACAACGACAGTAGTCCAGTTACACGGCCTAACCGTAGCTCGACTTAACTATGCATGTAAATGCATTGAGTGAAGCAGGTAAACAGAGTTTGTGATAGTATGATGCTGATGTTGGTCCAAGGTGAAGCAGAGACATAGAGGCAAGCCAGAGTCTTGCAGGCCGTCCTCCACCCCCACCTGCAGACAGGCGTATGTCAGACCATTCTTTGGTTTATACAAAACATGGAATTTTTAAGCAACCTGACCCTGAAGTACTACTGTACTGTAATGTACTGCCTTACAGTGCAGGAGACGCTGCGGCAGCAGACAGCGTGTAGTGTCGTACAGTGCAGAAGACGCTGCGGCAGCAGACAGCGTGTAGTGTCGTACAGTGCAGGAGACGCTGCGGCAGCAGACAGCGTGTAGTGTCGTACAGTGCAGGAGACGCTGCGGCAGCAGACAGCGTGTAGTGTCGTACAGTGCAGGAGACGCTGCGGCAGCAGACAGCGTGTAGTGCCGTACAGTGCAGAAGACGCTGCGGCAGCAGACAGCGTGTAGTGCCGTACAGTGCAGGAGACGCTGCGGCAGCAGACAGCGTGTAGTGCCGTACAGTGCAGGAGACGCTGCGGCAGCAGACAGCGTGTAGTGCCGTACAGTGCAGGAGACGCTGCGGCAGCAGACAGCGTGTAGTGCCGTACAGTGCAGGAGACGCTGCGGCAGCAGACAGCGTGTAGTGCCGTACAGTGCAGGAGACGCTGCGGCAGCAGACAGCGTGTAGTGTCGTACAGTGCAGGACACGCTGCGGCAGCAGACAGCGTGTAGTGCCGTACAGTGCAGGAGACGCTGCGGCAGCAGACAGCGTGTAGTGTCGTACAGTGCAGGAGACGCTGCGGCAGCAGACAGCGTGTAGTGCCGTACAGTGCAGGAGATGCCGTACAGTGCAGAAGACGCTGCGGCAGCAGACAGCGTGTAGTGCTGTACAGTGCAGAAGACGCTGTGGCAGCAGACAGCGTGTGGTGCCGTACAGTGCAGGAGATGCCGTACAGTGCAGAAGACGCTGCGGCAGCAGACAGCGTGTAGTGCTGTACAGTGCAGGAGACGCTGCGGCAGCAGACAGCGTGTAGTGCCGTACAGTGCAGGAGACGCTGCGGCAGCAGACAGCGTGTAGTGCCGTACAGTGCAGAAGACGCTGCGGCAGCAGACAGCGTGTAGTGCCGTACAGTGCAGAAGACGCTGCGGCAGCAGACAGCGTGTAGTGCCGTACAGTGCAGGAGATGCCGTACAGTGCAGAAGACGCTGCGGCAGCAGACAGCGTGTAGTGCCGTACAGTGCCGGAGACGCTACAGCGTGTAGTGCTGTACAGTGCAGGAGACGCTGCGGCAGCAGACAGCGTGTAGTGTCGTACAGTGCAGGAGACGCTGCGGCAGCAGACAGCGTGTAGTGTCGTACAGTGCCGGAGACGCTGCGGCAGCAGACAGCGTGTAGTGTCGTACAGTGCAGGAGACGCTGCGGCAGCAGACAGCGTGTAGTGTCGTACAGTGCCGGAGACGCTACAGCGTGTAGTGCTGTACAGTGCAGGAGACGCTGCAGCAGCAGACAGCGTGTAGTGCTGTACAGTGCAGAAGACGCTGCGGCAGCAGACAGCGTGTAGTGCCGTACAGTGCAGGAGACGCTGCGGCAGCAGACAGCGTGTAGTGTCGTACAGTGCAGAAGACGCTGCGGCAGCAGACAGCGTGTAGTGCCGTACAGTGCAGAAGACGCTGCGGCAGCAGACAGCGAGTAGTGTCGTACAGTGCAGAAGACGCTGCGGCAGCAGACAGCGTGTAGTGTCGTACAGTGCAGGAGATGCCATACAGTGCAGAAGACGCTGCGGCAGCAGACAGCGTGTAGTGCCGTACAGTGCAGGAGATGCCGTACAGTGCAGAAGACGCTGCGGCAGCAGACAGCGTGTAGTGTCGTACAGTGCAGAAGACGCTGCGGCAGCAGACAGCGTGTAGTGCCGTACAGTGCAGAAGACGCTGCGGCAGCAGACAGCGAGTAGTGTCGTACAGTGCAGAAGACGCTGCGGCAGCAGACAGCGTGTAGTGCCGTACAGTGCAGAAGACGCTGCGGCAGCAGACAGCGTGTAGTGCCGTACAGTGCAGGAGATGCCGTACAGTGCAGAAGACGCTGCGGCAGCAGACAGCGTGTAGTGCCGTACAGTGCAGGAGACGCTGCGGCAGCAGACAGCGTGTAGTGCCGTACAGTGCAGAAGACGCTGCGGCAGCAGACAGCGTGTAGTGCCGTACAGTGCAGAAGACGCTGCGGCAGCAGACAGCGTGTAGTGCCGTACAGTGCAGGAGATGCCGTACAGTGCAGAAGACGCTGCGGCAGCAGACAGCGTGTAGTGCCGTACAGTGCCGGAGACGCTACAGCGTGTAGTGCTGTACAGTGCAGGAGACGCTGCGGCAGCAGACAGCGTGTAGTGCCGTACAGTGCAGAAGACGCTGCGGCAGCAGACAGCGAGTAGTGTCGTACAGTGCAGGAGACGCTGCGGCAGCAGACAGCGTGTAGTGTCGTACAGTGCAGAAGACGCTGCGGCAGCAGACAGCGTGTAGTGCCGTACAGTGCAGGAGACGCTGCGGCAGCAGACAGCGAGTAGTGTCGTACAGTGCAGAAGACGCTGCGGCAGCAGACAGCGTGTAGTGCCGTACAGTGCAGAAGACGCTGCGGCAGCAGACAGCGAGTAGTGTCGTACAGTGCAGGAGATGCCGTACAGTGCAGAAGACGCTGCGGCAGCAGACAGCGTGTAGTGCTGTACAGTGCAGGAGACGCTGCGGCAGCAGACAGCGTGTAGTGCTGTACAGTGCAGGAGACGCTGCGGCAGCAGACAGCGTGTAGTGCTGTACAGTGCAGGAGACGCTGCGGCAGCAGACAGCGTGTAGTGCCGTACAGTGCAGGAGACGCTGCGGCAGCAGACAGCGTGTAGTGCCGTACAGTGCAGAAGACGCTGCGGCAGCAGACAGCGTGTAGTGCCGTACAGTGCAGAAGACGCTGCGGCAGCAGACAGCGTGTAGTGCCGTACAGTGCAGGAGATGCCGTACAGTGCAGAAGACGCTGCGGCAGCAGACAGCGTGTAGTGTCGTACAGTGCCGGAGACGCTACAGCGTGTAGTGCTGTACAGTGCAGGAGACGCTGCGGCAGCAGACAGCGTGTAGTGTCGTACAGTGCAGAAGACGCTGCGGCAGCAGACAGCGAGTAGTGTCGTACAGTGCAGGAGACGCTGCGGCAGCAGACAGCGTGTAGTGTCGTACAGTGCAGGAGACGCTGCGGCAGCAGACAGCGTGTAGTGCCGTACAGTGCAGAAGACGCTGCGGCAGCAGACAGCGTGTAGTGCCGTACAGTGCAGGAGACGCTGCGGCAGCAGACAGCGTGTAGTGCCGTACAGTGCAGGAGACGCTGCGGCAGCAGACAGCGTGTAGTGCCGTACAGTGCAGAAGACGCTGTGGCAGCAGACAGCGTGTAGTGCCGTACAGTGCAGAAGACGCTGCGGCAGCAGACAGCGTGTAGTGCCGTACAGTGCCGGAGACGCTACAGCGTGTAGTGCTGTACAGTGCAGGAGACGCTGCGGCAGCAGACAGCGTGTAGTGTCGTACAGTGCAGAAGACGCTGCGGCAGCAGACAGCGTGTAGTGTCGTACAGTGCAGAAGACGCTGCGGCAGCAGACAGCGTGTAGTGTCGTACAGTGCAGAAGACGCTGCGGCAGCAGACAGCGAGTAGTGTCGTACAGTGCAGAAGACGCTGCGGCAGCAGACAGCGTGTAGTGCCGTACAGTGCAGGAGATGCCGTACAGTGCAGGAGACGCTGCGGCAGCAGACAGCGTGTAGTGTCGTACAGTGCAGAAGACGCTGCGGCAGCAGACAGCGTGTAGTGCCGTACAGTGCAGAAGACGCTGCGGCAGCAGACAGCGTGTAGTGTCGTACAGTGCAGAAGACGCTGCGGCAGCAGACAGCGTGTAGTGTCGTACAGTGCAGAAGACGCTGCGGCAGCAGACAGCGAGTAGTGTCGTACAGTGCAGAAGACGCTGCGGCAGCAGACAGCGTGTAGTGTCGTACAGTGCAGAAGACGCTGCGGCAGCAGACAGCGTGTAGTGTCGTACAGTGCAGAAGACGCTGCGGCAGCAGACAGCGTGTAGTGTCGTACAGTGCAGGAGACGCTGCGGCAGCAGACAGCGTGTAGTGTCGTACAGTGCAGAAGACGCTGCGGCAGCAGACAGCGAGTAGTGTCGTACAGTGCAGGAGACGCTGCGGCAGCAGACAGCGTGTAGTGTCGTACAGTGCAGAAGACGCTGCGGCAGCAGACAGCGAGTAGTGTTGTACAGTGCAGAAGACGCTGCGGCAGCAGACAGCGAGTAGTGTCGTACAGTGCAGAAGACGCTGCGGCAGCAGACAGCGAGTAGTGTCGTACAGTGCAGAAGACGCTGCGGCAGCAGACAGCGAGTAGTGTTGTACAGTGCAGGAGACGCTGCGGCAGCAGACAGCGAGTAGTGTCTGACAGGAAACACATCTCGGCTGCTCCAAACACATTTTTAAATGCAGCAATTACAAAGCAACAACTGGAGGGGGAGAGTGTCGGTGTCGTGGTGCTCCAGCGTAGGAGGACCGACGCCGGCTCATGCCAGGCCGGAGATTACTGCCCCCTCCATCTCTGCACCAACTCTTTGTTAGACTAAAACACACTCACTTTGTTGCTGCCAGCCAGATTGCAAGTCTTTTTTTAATTTTTATTTTATTTATGCATTTATTCAGGGCTACGCATGTGCTGAGGGGTATGCAACACCAACACTGTCACATTTCAGTATTGTCAGACCAGCACAGGGGAGGTCATGTATGTACACTACACAACAACTGTCTATTTGCTTGAACAGATCAATTTATTAACCGTTTTAATTATTAATTATTATATATTTGATATTTGGGTTGTGTGTAGCTTTGAGATGTGTTTATTCTGGCTACATGACATTAGCATGTGTCTCTTTTTCCTCTTATTGTTCATAGCAGGTGAGTTTGTATTGTGCAGCACAACTTGCATTGAATGTGAGCTACACAGTACAGTGGGAAGTGAGTGTGTAATGTACAGTAGCTGAATTAACTTAAGAGTAGGTGAGAAGGGGCAGGACAACATGATTTTGTACTTCCTCCTACTGCTTTTCCAACATGTAACAAATAATCTGACCCGTCCCACACCGACACTTCATCTGGCCCACATACCACATGGAATGATGGCACTTGGGCGGTCCGCTCCTGTTTGCCAGATCTGGGCCAGAACCAAGCCATAGCAATGCCGCATGTGCCACATATTTGCCAAAGGTGGCCCATATTTGTTTTGTGATATTTGGACCATATTCTCCATTTACCACACGGGGCACTTCAGGGTCACATCCAGATTACATGTTGCCCAGAGCACCGCATCTTTGCCAAAAAAGGCCCACATTTGATTTGGCATATTTGGGCCATATTTGCTATTGTACATGTGGGCCACTTCAGGTTCACATCCATTTTGTCAGGGCCAGAAGAAGGCCATCGGTGCCGCATCATTGTCTGAAGTGGCCCACATCCGGATGCTATCTGGGTTCAAACGACGTTGACCATGCCAATCTGTTTTCAACTGAGATGACTGCGAATTTGGTCAAGTGGTCATTGTTCATACCGGATGGAAGATATCTTCTGATAAGTTCTGGCTTGCTGAATGTCGTCTCCCAGTTCCCCTCTGCAGGTTTTCACTGACGTGGTACTTTACATCCTACCTGCAATCTTTCGTCCACACAGACATTTTTTCCCTCCTTCCTTCACACGCCTTCTCCTGTTCCCTCTTTCTTTTCCTGTTCTGCACCCCTGACAGTTTCTTTTGAGCATCCTGCATCTCGACTCCTTCTCCGTGTCATGACAAGCTGACAACTTGGATCACAGGGTGCTGCAAAGCCTCACGCTCTACAATCTTTCATGACATTTTAACTATCATCATGGAAACAGTCCCTGGACTGCAGTCGTCAGAAATATGTAGCCTGTCTGGTCCACGTGCTCAGTCTGGACCTGGATTTCGCTTCAAAAATATGTCTATAACACAGCATATGGACCTGTTTATACGAGAAAACAAAGACAGCTGACAACAAAGACACATTTTTGTATATTGTATAAGTATCATTTTCACCATTGTTTTGGCACCCCCCCCTTCATGTAGCGCCCCTATGGGCTGCATATCTTGCACACCCTTTTGCACCGCTGCATTTATTTTGCTGACCAAGTCCCGTCGGAGCCCAGTTTATGGCTGCTGCTGTCCCCGCCGTGCTGCGGCTCATGTTGACTGATTCACTGTTGTTTTTCTGAGGGATGCTTTCAGGCCTGCAGCTCGTCAAAATGTGCATCGTTTTCAAAACGTGTGCGTGGAAAGCTTTAAGCAGTGACTGGAGGATGTGAAATGAATCAAAAGGGGTCAGCACTTTGGGAGGGATGGATGGTTTGTTTGTGTGCTGCATTGTTGATGCTGCTGCTGGATTTGATGATATGAAATGCTGAATAGAAGAGTACTACCATCTGTGTACTACACACACACACAAGAGCGAGAGCGACACAGAGAGAGAGCGAGAGAGACAGATATATATATATATATATATATAGACAGAGACAGAGAGAGCGAGAGAGAGTGCGTGTGAGAGAGAGAGACAGGTATATAGTATATATATATATATAGAGAGAGAGAGAGAGAGAGAGAGAGAGAGAGAGAGAGAGGGAGAGAGAGACAGATATATATATATATATATATATATATATATATATATATATATATATATATATATATATATATATATATACACTCACTGGCCACTTTATTAGGTACACCTTGCTAGTATCTGGTTGGACCCCCTTTTGCCTTCAGAACTGCCTTAATCCTTCGTGGCATAGATTCAACAAGGTACTGGAAACATTCCTCAGAGAGTTTGGTCCATATTGACATGATAGCATCACGCAGTTGCTGCAGATTTGTCAGCTGCACATCCATGATGTGAATCTCCCGGTCCACCACATCCCAAAGGTGCTCTATTGGATTGAGATCTGGTGACTGTGGAGGCCATTTGAGTACAGTGAACTCATTGTCATGTTCAAGAAACCAGTCTGAGATGATTCGAGCTTTATGACATGGCGCGTCATCCTGCTGGAAGTAGCCATCAGAAGATGGGAACACTGTGGTCATAAAGGGATGGACATGGTCAGCAACAATACTCAGGTAGGCTGTGGCGTTGACACGATGCTCAATTGGTACTAAGGGGCCCAAAGTGTGCCAAGAAAATATCCCCCACACCATTACACCACCACCACCAGCCTGAACCGTTGATACAAGGCAGGATGGATCCATGCTTTCATGTTGTTGACGCCAAATTCTGACCCTACCATCCGAATGTCGCAGCAGAAATCGAGACTCATCAGACCAGGCAACGTTTTTCCAATCTTCTATTGTCCAATTTTGGTGAGCCTGTGCGAATTGTAGCCTCAGTTTCCTGTTCTTAGCTGACAGGAGTGGCACCCGGTGTGGTCTTCTGCTGCTGTAGCCCATCTGCCTCAAGGTTCGACGTGTTGTGCGTTCAGAGATGCTCTTCTACATACCTCGGTTGTAGTGAGTGGTTATTTGAGTTACTGTTGCCTTTCTATCAGCTCGAACCAGTCTGGCCATTCTCCTCTGACCTCTGGCATCAACAAGGCATTTTCGCCCACAGAACTGCCGCTCACTGGATATTTTCTCTTTTTCGGACCATTCTCTGTAAACCCCAGAGATGGTTGTGCGTGAAAATCCCAGTAGATCAGCAGTTTCTGAAATACTCAGACCAGCCCGTCTGGCACCAACAACCATGCCACGTTCAAAGTCACTTAAATCACCTTTCTTCCCCATTCTGATGCTCGGTTTGAACTGCAGCAGATCGTCTTGACCATGTCTACATGCCTAAATGCATTGAGTTGCTGCCATGTGATTGGCTGATTAGAAATTTGCGTTAACTAGCAGTTGGACAGGTGTGCCTAATAAAGTGGCCGGTGAGTGTATATAGACAGAGAGAGCGAGAGAGAGCACGTGTGAGAGAGAGAGACAGGTATATAGTATATACTATAGAGAGAGAGAGAGAGAGAGAGAGAGAGAGAGAGAGAGAGAGAGAGAGAGAGAGAGAGAGAGAGAGATGAAATCCAACCACAAACCCCCAAAACAAAAAGAGACCAATTGGTTTGATACAGAATGCCAACATAAAAGAAAAGAACTTGGGAAACTATCTAACCAAAAACACAGAGACCCAAGCAGTGCAAACATACACCTTCTTTACTGTGACATGCTTAAACAATACAAACATACACTCAAGATCAAAAAGGCTCAATACACACAAAAACAACTGACAATAATCGAGGAGTCCATAAACACAAACAGATTCTGGGAATATTGGAAAAACTTAAACAAAACCCGGTTTCCTCCGGGTGCTTCGGTTTCCTCCCTGTTCAAAGACATGTAGGTCAGATTAATCGGCCGTACTAAATTGTCCCTAGGTATGAATGTGGGTGTGTGTGTGTATGTGGGCCTGTGTGATGGCCTGGCGGCCTGCCCAGGGTGTCTCCCCGCCTGCCGCCCAAGGACTGCTAGGATAGGCTGCAGCATCCCCGTGACCCTGAGAGCAGGATAAGCAGTTCGGATAATGGATGGATAAACAAAACTAAACCTGATGTTCCTGCTATACAAAATGGAGACATTTAGATTAATCACTTCAAAAAACTATATAGAAACATTCTCGTCAATTCTGATCCAGAACAAACGCATATAACTGAAAAGTTAAACAAATAAGAATTGGCCATCAAAGACTCCCAGAGCCCATTGGACCTCCTGATTACTGAGCAAGAACTGGAAAAAAAGTTAAGCAAACTAAAGGCAAAAAAAAGCAAGTGGGCTTGAGGGCATCCTAAACGAGGTGCTTAAACACACAAGTGAAAAATTCAGGTTGGCCATACTGAAATTGTTCAGTTTGATCTTGAATGTAGGTTACTTCCCAGACATCTGGAATTGTGGTCTCATTACGCCGATTTTTAAAAACGGAGCTAAATCTGACCCTGATAATTCCAGAGGCATATGTGTGAAGAGTAATCTGGGGGAGGTTTTCTGCAACATTATAAATTATCGGCTCATACACTTCCTTACGAACACAGTGTCCTGAGCAAAAGTCAAATTGGATTCATACCAAATCATCACACATCAGACCATATTTACACCTTACACACCCTGGTCGACAAATATGTTTATCAAAATAACAACAAAATATTTGCATGTTTCATAGACTTCAAAAAAGCATTTGATTCAATATGGCACATTGGTTTATTTTACAAACTACTTCAAAGTGGCGTAGGGGGTAAAACATACGACTTTATACAATCCATGTATACAAACAACAAGTGCAGCATCAAGACTGGACAGAAGAGAACATAATTTATTTCTCAAGAACGTGGGGTGAGACAAGGCTGCTGTTTATCACCTGCCCTGTTCAACATACTTATTAATGAATTGGCCACCATGTTGGAACAGTCCACAGCACATGGTCTTACACTTCACAACTCAGAGATCAAATTTGCTGTACGCAGAAGATTTAATTCTGTTAAGTCCAACAAAACATGGACTTCAACAGAGTTTGAACATACTTGAATGTTACTGTCAGACCTGGGCCCTGGCAATTAACATCAAAAAGACCAAAACAATGATATTTCAAAAAAGATCCAGATGTCAGGGAAACAAATATCACTTTACAGTTGGAACACAAACAATAGAAAACTGTTTGGAATATAATTATTTAGGCTTGAAAATAAGTTTCACTGGATATTTCAAACTAGCAGTCAATGAACTGAGAGAGAAAGCACGCAGGGCGTTTTATGCAATCAGAAGACAAATTCACATTCAGATTCCAATTTTAGTTTGGCTCAAATTACTTCAATCAGTTATAGAAGCCATTCTGCTCTATGGAAGCAAAGGGTGGGGCCCACAACCAAACCTAAACTTTGAGCAATGGGAAAAACATCCAACTGAAAATGCACACACTGACTTTTGTAGAAGCATCCTGCAGGAGCACAGCACAACAGCTAATAATGCCTGCAGAGCTGAATTGGGCCAATTTCCATTATTATTGAAAATCCAAAAACGATGAATTAAATATTGGCTTCATCTAAAAGAAAATGACCCCCACTCCTACCAACACAAAGTCCTGCAGCGCCAAGAGATGAGCAGAGACAAACGTCACCTCACTCAGCTGGTCCTGACGCTCCGTTCCAGTTCAAGCAGTGTTCTGCCTCAGGACCAGTCCGACACCAGGACTATCACAGTCAACCAAATTATAACACAACAGAAACAAAAGTACCTCCACCGATTGGAACACAAAATCACACACAAAATAAAATGAAATGCTATCTGGCCCTAAAAAGACAGTACACCGTGGCAACCTACCTGAGCACAGTGACTGGTGTTAAACACAGACGCATGGTAACACAGTACAGACTGAGGCTCATAGCCTGGCCATAGAAACACAGACACATGGTAACACAGTACAGACTGAGACTCATAGCCTGGCCATAGAAATACAGACACATGGTAACACAGTACAGACTGAGGCTCATAGCCTGGCCATAGAAACACAGACACATGGTAACACAGTACAGACTGAGGCTCATAGCCTGGCCATAGAAACACAGACACATGGTAACACAGTACAGACTGAGACCCATAGCCTGACCATAGAAACACAGACACATGTTAACACAGTACAGACTGAGGCTCATAGCCTGGCCATAGAAACACAGACACATGGTAACACAGTACAGACTGAGGCTCATAGCCTGGCCATAGAAACACAGACACATGGTAACACAGTACAGACTGAGACTCATAGCCTGGCCATAGAAACACAGACACATGGTAACACAGTACAGACTGAGGCTCATAGCCTGGCCATAGAAACACAGACACATGGTAACACAGTACAGACTGAGGATCATAGCCTGGCCATAGAGACACAGACACATGGTAACACAGTACAGACTGAGGCTCATAGCCTGGCCATAGAAACACAGACACATGGTAACACAGTACAGACTGAGGCTCATAGCCTGGCCATAGAAACACAGACACATGGTAACACAGTACAGACTGAGGCTCATAGCCTGGCCATAGAAACACAGACACATGGTAACACAGTACAGACTGAGGCTCATAGCCTGGCCATAGAAACACAGACACATGGTAACACAGTACAGACTGAGGCTCATAGCCTGGCCATAGAAACACAGACACATGGTAACACAGTACAGACTGAGGCTCATAGCCTGGCCATAGAAACACAGACACATGGTAACACAGTACAGACTGAGATTCATAGCCTGGCCATAGAAACACAGACACATGTTAACACAGTACAGACTGAGGCTCATAGCCTGGCCATAGAAACACAGACACATGTTAAAACAGTACAGACTGAGGCTCATAGCCTGGCCATAGAGACACAGACACATGGTAACACAGTACAGACTGAGACTCATAGCCTGGCCATAGAAACACAGACACATGGTAACACAGTACAGACTGAGACTCATAGCCTGGCCATAGAAACACAGACACATGGTAACACAGTACAGACTGAGACTCATAGCCTGGCCATAGAAACACAGACACATGGTAACACAGTACAGACTGAGGCTCATAGCCTGGCCATAGAAACACAGACACATGGTAACACAGTACAGACTGAGGCTCATAGCCTGGCCATAGAAACACAGACACATGGTAACACAGTACATACTGAGGCTCATAGCCTGGCCATAGAAACAGGCATATATAAGAAAACATGGCTGCCAAAAGAGGAGCGACGGTGCCAACAGTGTGGAGGAACTGCTGTAGAGACAGAGCAGCCCTTCCTCACACAGTGTCCAACATTTTTTTTTTTTTAATTTTTATTTCTGATTTTCCCCTTTTTTCTCCCAATTTAGTGGCCAATTGATCCCTATTTTAATTCAAACACCCACCCTCGTATTGCATGCGTTCGCCAACTGCATCTCTCCGGCCGGCAGTCTCGAAGGAAAGCGCCTCCCCACTTTCGTGACAAGGCGAATCCAAGCCGAACCACTGTTTTTCCGACACACACAGAGACGCATTCACATGACGAACACAAGCCGACTCCGCCCCCCTCCCGAAGACAGCGTTGCCAATGATTGCTGCTTCATCGAGTCCGGCCATAGTCGGATCTGACGAGACCGGGGCGCGAACCCCAGTCCCCAGTGGGCAACTGCATCGACACCAAGCCGACGCTTAGACCGCTACGCCACCGCGGACCCACAGTGTCCAACATTTAAACTTACCAGGGAACAAGTTTTCCCAAACTTCAGCAATAAACACCCACAATTTACCAAATCAGATGATGAAAAACTAAAAATGATACTGGGGGAAATGAAAGAAAGTTGTGTTGTCGCAGGACAGTTTATCTCTGCCTGCCACCACATGAGGGACTCCGAATGACCTGCTGATCTACATCAGGCCTCATTTTTAACCTTTGACCTTCTTTTTATTTATGTATTATATGTATATATTATTGTCTTCTTCCTATATGTATATTTGTCAACATTCGTTATTTGTGCAGTGCTTTGGCGATACTGTAGTGTGTTATGGTCATGCCAACAAAGCAAACTGAATTTGTGTGTGGATGAGCCAGTGTAGTGTATCTGTCAGTATTTGTGCAGTGTATCTGTCAGTGTTCCTGACATGGCTGCTGCATGGCTAGTGTATGTGTGGTTGTGCAGGTCGTGATGTTACTGTGCATGTGTGGGTGGACATCTCTTTTTCTGTTCAAACCCAGTAAATTAATTCAGTGGTGGTGGTTGGTGTAGTTTGCCGTAGCAGATTGCAATGAATCGACCGTTTCTCTGAAGGCTGTGTTACTCAATACTGCAGCATGTTTGTAGGCATTCTATTAACATCTTCATTTCTGCAGGGAGTCGTTTTCTTTGTGAAATGTGGTGTGTGGCTGAGGTTGAACGAGAGCATCAACATCTATTTTCCACCTTGCTGCAGCAACACGAGGTTTTATTCAAATGTCATTTCATGTCACTTAACAAGTGAAACTGGTTCCCTGCAGCTCGGTTTAAGATGCTGACTCCTGTTATTAATACTTGGGGATAATTCCCTTTTCCCAGCATTTGGCTTTTTATTTACCAGGCCGTGGACCGGATCATTGATCCCTATACAGTATTGTTAAACATCTCAAGTTACTCTTTTCAAACACGCTCGTTTAATTAAATACTTGATTTTTAAAACTCATGGAAAGACGAATGTGCCATAAACACCATCCATCCATTCATTATCCAAACCGCCTATCCAGCTCTCAGGGTTGCGGGGATGCTGGAGCCTATCCCAGCAGTCACTGGGCGGCAGGTGGGCAGACGTGTGTACATGCATAACTCCTGTTAACCTGCACAAGTTTAATGCTAACATTCCTGGTACTTGTACCAAGTGTAACGAGGCAAGATGGACACTACATGGGAATGTGTGGAAGTGAACTCCTCTTGGCTAGGTATCATTGATATGATTGATCAAATGTTATCAAAGAAATTACCATGGGATCCCAAGTTTTATTATTCGGGGTATATATCCTGTCAACCGTCACTCATGAAGCAGAGCTAAGCTAAACCTGTAATTACTCTTAATTGAAAAAAGGTTAATGGGCCAGGAATCAAAGCGTGGATTAAAGAAATGGCTTCAAACATGTCAATGGAAAAGATAACGTATATTGTTAGACATAAACAAGATATTTTTGATATCTGGAGACCTTTTATGCACTTCTTAAGGCATAATGTTCACGTTGGCGACCTGCTTCAGCAGGAACAAGCTCTCAGGGAGTAGTACCATCAACATCTTGTACACTGATCCAAGACACACCCTTTATTTATTTATTTATTTAGCTGTTATTATCTATACTCTTTATCTAAATTTTTTAAAATTATTTTCTACATATACTTTTTTCTTTTATGTCCCTACTGAGTTGACAGGGGTGAGTTATGGGAGGGAGAACTGGTGGGAAAATGTTTGCTGTGTTTTATATAATTGTTATTCATTGTATAATCTAATGTGATCTGCAAACTATATAAAAAAAAAGTGAGACTAGAGATGACCCTGGCAGAATCAAGGGACATTGTGATCTGAGCTGCTGCCCCAACCTGGGGCAACAACAAAGAAATGGACAGCTAAGAATGCAGCTCAGCAGGCAAAATGTGCTCTCCACTATGGTGATGTCGTGGGCCAAGCCCAACTCACAAGAGGGTTGGCAGAATGCTGGAATAACGCATCCTCACCAGAGCAGAAGTTAGTCGTGCCCGAAATCCGCCAACAGCAGGAGTTGAATAGGTGTGCCAAGGCTGTGTGTGACGCTAAACAGGGCCAGTGGATGAGATGGGAGAGTGTGGAAAATTGTAAGATCACTTGGAAGGACATGTGGGAGATGGAGTCAAGCAGGATACGTTTCCTCATTTGTGCAACCGACGATGTCCTTCCTACCCCTAAAAATCTCACCCAATGGCTGAGTGAAGATCTATCATGCCCCCTGTGTTAAACACCACCTACACTTAGACACACTCTCACTGGGTATAAAGTGAGCCTCTCCCAAGGACTGTACACCTGGAGAAACAATCAAGTGATCCAGTGCCAGGCAGTGACTCCGGAAAGCAGGAGAACAACCAACAATGCCTCGCCACCCAGAACAACCAGCCCAGCTATGTCAAAGACAAAGGAAGATTCCACCAAGGGCCAGCTTTGGACAGCTGGAAGGACCGTGGGACTGACAGATGCTGGTGGACGGGCCATCAGCTTACGGTTCCATCAGAGATAGCCATCACGGGGCATCCAGGTAGTGTAGTGGTCTATTCCATTACCTACCAACACGAGGATCTCTGGTTCAAATCCCCGTGTTACCTCCGGCTTGGTCGGGTGTCCCTACAGACGCAATAGGCCGTGTCTGCGGGTGGGAAGCCAGATGTGGGTATGTGTCCTCGTCGCTGCACTAGCGCCTCCTCTGGTCAGTCGGGGGTGCCTGTTCGGGGGGGAGGGGCAACAGGGAGGAATAGCATGATCCTCCCACACGCTACGTCCCCCTGGTGAAACTCCTCACTGTCAGGTGAAAAGAAGCGGCTGGTGAGTCCACATGTATCGGAGGAGACGTGGTAGTCTGCAGCCCTCCCCGGATCAGCAGAGGGGGTGGAGCAGCGATGGCTCGGACGATTGGTAAAATTGGCCAAGTATAATTGGGGAGTAAAAGGGGGAAAAATTCACAAAAAACCCCCGAGATAGTCATCACCAACTTGAGGCCTGATCTGGTCTGAACCGACAGAAGGTCTACTGTGGCACAAGTCACAGAAAATTTCAAATGATTTATTTACATTTAATTTTTGCATGATCTGAGCAATATACCCGCGTGCACTGCTTGTAATAAATACAAACTGTTGTGGTAAATAATAAGCTAGCTCAACACTGAAGATGTTTTAGAAAAGGACAGACTGAAGAGGTCACTTCATTTCTCTCTCGATAAACATTGCATCAACATGAAGTGATTCAATTTTCTGTGGTTTAGAAACATTTAAAGAGTGTCATAATCAGCCAGACCACAGCATATCAATCACCTCTGTTTCAGCAACTCCACCAGCTGGAAAGCGTCAAAGGAAGGTAGAGTATTATCTCCTGTAATTAAAAGGCCCAGCCAAAATGACTGTGGCCCATCCAAAATTGAAATCCTGGCGCTGTGCCTACAATAACAGAAGACAATAGTGCCGAGCTCGCCATGGAGCCAGACAACACACTGCATCAAATCCGTTTCTGACCACTTTGTACTACATCACACATAGGCTTGTGTAGGGTATGTGTCTCTCACAAATGAGTGCACACAACTGAAGTGCACTGGCAACCATGCTAAAAGTGAAATATCAATGTGTTTATGTTATACTGTTGATTATACTGTTGATGGAGAAGTATAGAGAAGGCCAGAAGGAGGTACGTTGTGTCTTTGTAGATTTAGAGAAAGCATATAGCAGGGTGCTGAGAGAGGAGGTGTGGTATTGTATGAGGAAGTCAGGAGTTGCAGAGAAGTATGTAGGAGTGGTGCAGGATATGTATGAGGGAGGTGTGACAGTGGTGAGGTGTGCGGTTGGAATGACAGATGGGTTCAAAGAGGAGGTGGGATTACATCAAGGATCGGCTCTGAGCCCTTTCTTGTTTGCAATGGTGATGGACAGGTTGACGGACGAGATCAAGCAGGAGTCTCCATGGATGATGATGTTTGCGGATGACATTGTGATGTGTAGTGAGAGTAGGGTGCAGGTGGAGGAGAGCCTGGAGAGGTGGAGGTATGCACCGGAGAGAAGAGGAATGAAAGTCAGTAGGAGCAAGACTGAATACCTATGTGTGAATGAGGGGGAGGACAGTGGAATGATGAAGATGCAAGGAGTGGAGGTGATGAAGGTGTATGAGTTTAAATACTTGGGGTCAACTGTCCAAAGTAATGGGGATAGCAGGGGAGAGGTGAAGAAGAGAGTGCAGGCAGGGTGGAGTGGGTGGAGAAGAGTGTCAGGAGTGATGTGTGACAGAAGGGTACCAGCAAGAGTTAAAGGGAAGGTTTACAAGATGGTAGTGAGACCAGCTATGTTGTATGGTTTGGAGACAGTGGCACTGATGAAAAGACAGGAGGTGGAGCTGGAGGTGGCAGAGATGAAGATGATAAGATTTTCACCGGGAGTGATGAAGAAGGACAGGATTAGGAAGGAGTATATTAGAGGGACAGCTCAGGTTGGACGGTTTGGAGACAAAGCAAGAGAGACAAGATTGAGATGGTTTGGACATGTGTGGAGGAGAGATGCTGGGTATATTGGGAGAAGGATGCTGAATATGGAGCTGCCAGGGAAGAGGAGAAGAGGAAGGCCAAAGAGGAGGTTTATGGATGTGGTGAGAGCTGCAAATCCAACTCAAGTCCTTATGAACACACACAGTGTGAACTGGCAGACCTGAACTGATGAATCTCTGTTCTCAGACTCATAAATCTGATGGAACTTATATCAGAAAACCAGAAGGATATAATCAAAGATGGTTGAATCAGTTCATCTGGGCACAGCGTTTACTGACAGATACGTTTCATCATCATCTCAGTGACCTCTCCAGTCTCACCTTACTGCAGGTACCCCACCCTTATAAACAATACAGTGACTGCAGGTACCCCACCCTTATAAACAATACAGTCACTGCAGGTACCCCACCCTTATAAACAATACAGTGCCTGCAGGTACCCCCACCCTTATAAACAATACAGTGACTGCAGGTACCCCCACCCTTATAAACAATACAGTGACTGCAGGTACCCCACCCTTATAAACAATACACTTACTTTAGGTTTTTCCCACCCTTATAAACAATACAGTGGCATAACGGCTCAAACCAACCACCAGTTTCATATACAAATATGGGTGTGACCATTAACTAGAGTTACAGTGGTCATGTGTACTATTCACAGAGGATTGGGGAATGGTTGCAATCACAGCATTGTAAGATGGTGACAGATGTACTCTTAGCTCCCCCCTCGGTTCAGGGATGGTCGTTTCCTCTTAACATAGATGGCCTCTTTGACTCCCTGTTCAAACCAGCGTTCCTTCCTATCAAGGATGTGCACATCCTCATCCCTGAAAGAGTGGCCACTGGCCTGTAGATGGTGTAGACTGTGGAGTCCTGGTCTGTAGATGGTGTAGACTGTGGAGTCCTGGCCTGTAGATGGTGTAGACTGTGGAGTCCTGGTCTGTAGATGGTGTAGACTGTAGATGGTGTAGACTGTGGAGTCCTGGCCTGTAGATGGTGTAGACTGTAGATGGTGTAGACTGTGGAGTCCTGGTCTGCAGATGGTGTAGATGGTGTAGATGGTGTAGACTGTGTTTTGCCATCCTCTTGGCCAGTGTCTGTTTAGTTTCTCCAACGTACAAGTCACGGCGATCCTCCTGGCACTTAACAGCTTGGGCAGGGGGACTCGATCCTTGGGGTGGACCAATTCCTGACACAGCGTGTTTTGGGGTTTGAAAGCAAGTGAGACGCAGTGTTTGGAAAATACGCGTCTCAACTGTTCCAACACTCCCGCCACATATGCAGTCACCACTGGTTTATGCTCCGACAGCTGTTGTCCTTCTCCGCTCTTCCATTGGCTGGTGCACCTGCAGTCAGGTGAGACTGAAGAGTCACTTAGATGACGATGAAACGTTTCTCTCCATAAACCTTGTGTCCAGATGAACTGATTCACCTTCCTGTGATTTCTTTGAACATATCTCTCTCCCTCTCTCAGTGGCCCTTCAAAAATATGAAATAAAATAATTCGTACAAGGTGTTTTTTGTTAGTAATAAGTGAAAAGATCTGCCAGTGGAACTAGTGGAAATACACTTATTAGCAAGCTGCACCATCTAAAAACAAGTCCTTACAGCTCCAGGAAGTGTTGCTTGTTGGGTGACTGTGTCTCATATTAAGATAAAATATCTCATTACACTTCATATGAGAGCAAAAAACACCTTGTATTACTTACTTTGTTTATTTTTGAAGGGCCATTTTTTGCAGTGAAATTGTTTCTATCTTTCTTCTTCTGGATTAGAATCAGGAAAAGTCCAGCAGAGCACATCCACCTTACTAGCATCCCCTCCCCCTGTACACAACATGGCTGCCCTGTGTAACTTGGCCGATAAGGACCAGACGGCATCTGAATTTGGATGGGGAAGCAGATGATGGCGTGTCAGCCTTTATCTAGGGAAGGAAGGGTGAACTTATCTGGGGCCTCCTCCTGTCCTCCTCTTCTCTTCCAGTTAATATGGCGGCACATTATTCCCCATGCAGATTGCCACCGAGCGTGAAATCAATTTAAGGGCAGGGGGGTGTGAGAACCAAACCGTCTGCGTTTCAGCGCTCCCTCATTTAATAAAGCATCCACGTGCACTTTGATTTGGTAAACATGATGCGGGGAGGCGGCTGGGAAGCTCTCCGTATGAGGCAGAGATCCTCCCAGCCTTTCCTTCGGTTCACGACAAAACTGAATGGGTCAGTCATCACCCTTCATCGCTCCTGTGTCTTCGTGGTTTGACACAACACCACCCACTCCTACTGAGCTCCACAATATGACCTCCTCATAGAGAAGTCATGAGCTGGACAGTCAAGACACTGTCGCCTCAAGTTAACCGGTTTGTTGTTACTCTGCTCCCTTCAGTCATCACGTCACATGAAGTTCGATACTAACTGTATGCATGTGAACTACTCCAGTGACGTCACACTGAAAGAGAAACACGTCGTACTGCAGGTATCGCTATGTGGGCTATAGTACAACCTGTCTTCCCTTCACCGCCTGTCTTAAACACACAATCAGCGCATCATGATATTGATGGGACATACCAAGCCTCATTCTGGGGTCTGTTCCAACACCAGTAACACATTCTAAGTAATTACTGACCCATACTGACAACCTGACCCATACTGAGCTGACCGATACATCATGGATTCCTAAATAGAATAGAATAGAATAGAGACATCCAGGTAGCATAGGGGTCTATTCCATTGCCTTCCAACATGAGGATTGCTGGTTCAAATCCCCGCGTTGCCTCGGGCTTGGTCGGATGTCTCTACAGACACAATTGGCCATGTGTGCGGGTGGGAAGCCGGATGTGGGTATGTGTCCTGGTCGCTGCACTAGCGCCTCCTCTGGTCGGTTGGGGCACCTGTTCCTGTCGGCACAAAAGACACCAACTGATTTCAAGGCGGAGAAGACGCTTTTCAGCAACGTCGTAAAACGACAGCGGCGATAGGAAGTAGACGCATCTTCGCGCATGCGTCGAACAAATCGGGTTTCCGCTACGGACTGGACAACGACAGCATCCTGTTGATGAAGTAGAAACGATTCAGGGAGACGTTTTCAGGAAGTCGTATGTTATCAAAGTTACCCATGATGCTTTGTGGGTTGTAACAGCTGTCCAAGATGAATTCCCCCTACACAGCACTCAGGTTTATGATCTGACTTTAACATTGACGTTCAATGCACTTGCAGGAGACAACAAGGGTCCTCCCGGTTTATTGTTCCTGTCGGAGAAAAAGTGTTGAAGCAGTGCTGCTGTTCACGGAGACCTGCAGGAGAAAACCACATTTCCCCATTTGTGTGGCTGATCCTGGGGTCAGAGGTCACGACCACATTTTACGTGGAAAAGGCAGGTAAGGAAAGATCAGTTGTCTTTTTCTTCCTCTGACTGCATGTGGAGGTGAGTACCTGGCGCCTCTGTGTTCAGCACCTTATGCTGAAGTCTGCGGGGCTTTCTGACACACTTGGCAGTGCAGGGCTGGCTTCCTCCGGAAGCCTGTTACTAGCAGCTCCTGGGTGATGTACTTCCATTAGGTTAGAAGCTTATGATTTTTTATTATTTCTGGTTGGAATGCAGCCCCTGTCAGAGTAAGACACAGAATCATGCATTTATTATTTCCCGTCTTCTTGATACCCTTTCCTCTCACACGTGTCGGTACACAACTGTCGCATGGGCTGTGTGAAGTGTGCAACCACACAGGGCCTGTGCCTGGCCTGCAACCCTGTAGCTTTTTTTTTTTTTAAAGTCACCTTCCAGACATATAAAATACTGTTTGATATAAAAAAAATGGTCAGTTTTTTTCTGAAAATAAGTTCAGTTATCCAATTAAAATCCTTAAAATCACATCTACTCCTCCCTCATTAAAAAAAATACAGATTCTATGAATATGCAAATTATCCCCACCCTCAATTAAAGTCTCCCCCACCCTGCTGCTGCTCGTTTCGGTGCATATACCTGCTCCCTGTCGACTCTGCTGATCAAACACAAATTGTTTTCTGAAGAGATGTGCTAAAGAAGCAGAAGCCAAAAGAGTAAATGGGCTGTTCCTCAAAGAACCTTCCAGAGTGTACTCCCAGCTGCAGAGTAACAAGGGAACAACATCAGACCCACCCAGAGCAGACACCGAGTGATACTGAAATGGGAAAAGGAGGCATCAAACAATACCAGTGTCCAGTAGCTGGTGGACCTAAGAGCAGACCACAGCAATATCCCAAAACCAGTTACCATCACAGTGGCCAGCATCCAACGGCGAGTCTCAAACATGTCGAGCTGGACTGCACCAGGTCCTGAGATGATTCACGCCTACAGGTTGAAGAAGCTAACGGCACTCCATGAACGCTTGGCGACACAGATGAACCAGCTGCTAACATCAGGGACTCACCATGACTAACTAACACAGGAGAGAGCAATACTAATCATGAAGGAGCCTCGCAAGGGTGCAACACCTCACACCTCGGGCGTCCGGGTGGCATAGCGGTCTATTCCGTTGCCTACCAACACGGATCACTGGTTCGAATCCCCGTGTTACCTCTGGCTTGGTCGGGCATCCCTACAGACAAAATTGGCTGTGTCTGTGGCTGCGTCTCCTCTGGTTGGTCGGGGCGCCTGTTTGGGGGGGGGGGGGAATAGCGTGATCTTCCCACGTGGTATGTCCCCATGGTGAAACTCCTCACTGTCAAGTGAAAAGAAGCAGCTGGCGACTCCACATTTATCGCAGGAGGCATGTGGTAGTCTGCAGCCCTCCCTGGATCGGCAGACGGGGTGGAGCAGTGACCGGGATGGCTCGGGGTAATTGGCCGAATACAATTGGGGAGAAAAATGGGGGGAGAAGCCACAAAAAAAAGGGTGCAACACCTGCAAACTACCGGCCAATAACCTGCCTCTCCACACATGGAAGTTTCTATCAGACATGATAGCAGCTTAGCTGAATGGGCATATGAGTCAACACAAATATCAGCTCACTGTCTACCAAAGCCTTACTAATAAATGATCTGATTCTTGAACGTAGTTTCGATATGATTGAGTTATGTGTAACATGGCTGAAACCAAATGTTTTCCTTCCCTTAAATGAAGCTTCCCCCACCTGACTATACTTATGCCCATGTAGCTCGGGCAAATAAACAAGGTGGGGGTGTTGCCTTAACATATAAGTCTATTTTCAATCTTACTTCTAGACTTGAATCTATATTCATAGCTGTTGAGGCTCTTGTTCTTGGTCCATCTCCCTCAGCCATGAATAGACTCGGCTCAGTCCACATTGTGATACTATATCAGCCTCCTGGCACTTACTCAGTATTTCATGAAGAATTTTAAGAATTTGTCTCAGGTCTTGTTCCTCACTCTGATGAGATTCTAATTCTTGGTGATTTCAATATTCATCTGAATAAGGCTGCTGATCCTCTAAGTAAAGCCTTTCTGGCACTAGCTGGTACTTTTGGGTTTATTCAGTTTGTTCAAAGAGTCGACTCACTGCAGTGGTAACACCCTTGATTTGGTTTTATCTAAAGGGATAGCTATTTCTGATCTGATGTCTTGCCCAACCACATCTGCCTGTGTCAGATCATTTTCTCATCACATGTGAAGCATTATTGGCCTGTCCAGTTAATGTCAGCACAGATGTAATTGCTATTCGCCATATTGGTCCTTCCACTGTAGCTGCATTTGGCCAGCAGCTGCCTGAAGTCTTGGCTCCTTTCACTGTAGAGACTGACTCTGTTGAACATTTCACTAAAGACTTAAATGTGGCCCTCTCTAGTCTCCTCGATTCAGCTGCACTGCTCACTACCAGAGCTAGGAGGCTAAAGAGGCCTACACCCCGGTTTAACGACAAGATGCGTGCTCTGAAGTGGCCTGCAGGAGAGTGGTACATAAATGGCAAAATTTAAAATGGGGAGGTTTTTTTTGTAGAATAATTTTGTACAATAAACACTCATGCAGACATAATTGGCATGAGTGTTTATTGAAATGCAAGTGTGCTTTAGCCGCTGCAAAAATATCACTCTCAATCAATATTAATAAACATAATCCCAGATTTCTCTTTGATACTGTAGCTACATTTACTAAAAAGCAGCCATCTATTAGAGAAGGGCTTGGGGGCAATACAGCAGGGTAGGGAGACGGTCTCAATGTTATAGACCAAGCTATCAGTCTGATAATCTACACTATGAGAAATTCCCTGACTAAACATATTAATTAAACTACTTGACTCCACATTCACACTAGATTTAAACCTAGCAGGCTCTCTAATCACCTGCAACCTGCTGAATGATAAGTCCCTAGTGTCAAACTAAACGTAAACAGCTATCTGTGTTGCTAGACAAAAGAGCGGCACCGTCCCCAGTAGGGTGAATGCTGTCCGCTTTCAGCAGGTAAGGGCGGCCCCAGAAAGAAGGCCAGTTATCAACAAAGCCGAATCCCTGCTCATTACAGTAACGAGCCAGCCAGCGGCTCATTCATCACTACCCCTCACAGGAAAGGGACCAGAGACAATTTATGGATGCTGACACATCTTTCTGGCAAACTCAAGCGTTCTGAGGCTGGCTTTTGTGATCTCTTGATTGTTTCATCCTAGCATTATTGGTACCATGAATAACAATGTTGCTGAAAGTAGTGGTGCTGTGTGCCTGGGGTCCCTGACTCTCCCTCTGTGATGCCAGCACCCTAAGATGATCCTCTATGTTGGAGACTCTGGCCCCGGGTAAACAGTGAACCAGGGCTGGGGAAGCAAATCTGATATTGCGGGTAATGGAGTCTTCTATCACTAGTGTGCATCGCTTTACTCTGTCGACAGGAGCGGGAGAAGAACACTGGCCAATAGGACTACCAACAGGGCTGGTGAGTGGCGAAAACTGGTTTGCAAGCGGGAGAGGTGACTGCAGACAAGGCCACACGACCGGTGGCTTGCTCTTGCGAGCCTTTCCACGCCGGTAACAGAGACAACTCCGCCGCATCTGCCGACGAGGCTGAGCTAGTGTTAACAATAGCAGGTCTGCTGTCAGGCCCGGGGCTGAGACTATCTGGAGGGCCCGTCACATCTAACGTAATCCTAGCCAAAAGAAGCTACTCTAACTCACGGACACGTCTCTCTAGTAGAGACAACGTATCTGTAACTACGGAGCAGTCACCACAAACCATCATTTTAATGAGGCTGCTTTGACTGCAAATGCAATAGAGCTAACTGCTAAGCTAGGCTAACAGCAAAGCTAGTAACAAACTAGGAACGAGAAGCAGCCTACTAAACACAAGAGTCATATGAGAAAGAAAACAAGAGAATCTAGCGATAAGTGAACTAAGCACATAAAATAGCTAAATCAGAACAAATGAAGAGGTTAGAGCAGAATATGGAGAAGAGATAGTTAGAAAATAAACAGCACTTATCGACCTCAAGCCGGAAGCTGGAAACAGCTGGCAGTGACGTCCACGGACCAACACCAAAGGAGGAGCTAAGGTCAGACAGTAAAGTGAATGTGCACATCCTCATCTTTGAAAGAGTGGCCACAGGCCTGTAGATAGGTGTAGATTGCGGAGTCCTGGCCTGATGCATTAGTTCTTCTGTGTTGTGGCATCCTCTTGACCAGCGTCTGATTGGGTTCCCCGATGTACAAGTCATGGCAATCCTCCTGGCACTTAACAGTGTTCACTATATTGCTGTTTGTGCCGGGGTGGACCAATTTCTGGCGCAGCACGTTTTGGAGTTTGAAAGCAACTGAGCCACGTTTTTTTTTTTTTTTTATGCATCTGAACTGTTCCAAAACTCCCACCACATACAGAATCACCACTGGTTTATGCTTAGGCAGCTGTTGTCCTTCTCCTCTCTTCCATCGGCTGGTGCACTGTTTGGGGTCTTCCTGGCTTTGACAAACGCCCAGTTAGGGTAACCACACTTAACCAGGGCCTGTTTAATGTGGGATATCTCCTCTTCCCCAGCCGCTGTGTCGGTGGGACGTTGTCAGCCTGGTGATTCAGTGTCCTGTTGACTCCTAGTTTGTGCTCCAGTGGATGATGAGAGTCAAACCTTAAGTACTGATCAGTATGTGTTGGTTGATGGTAAACATCAACAATCAAATGTCCCCGATCACCAATTGTAATTTCACATTGTAAGAAGGCCACCCTGTCATGTTCCACATCCTCCCTGGTGAACTTGATGTGGTGTCCACAGAGTTCATGTGGTGGTGAAATGTGCTACATCCTGAGATTTAATTTTAACCCAGGTGTCGTCCACAAAATCTGAGCCAATGGCTAGGTGGTGTCCCTGGATAGGACATCAGAGCCTCTTATCCACTTCCTCCATATACAAGTTGGCCACTACAGGTGAGACTGGTGAACCCATAGCACACCCATGCCTCTGCCTATAGTATTGCCCCCTGTATGTGAAGTATGTGGACTGAAGACACAGCTTCGCGACCAGACACACTTGGTCAGTGGTAAGGCCCTTCACACTGACCAACTGATGTGAGTCGCTGTTGGATCTGCTCCTCTTTGGCTTTCAAAGCGTCGATAGTAAAATTGGTTTGTCTCACCCGTTGTTTCAGCAGCTGGCTCTGTGCCTTCTGGAGGATCTGGTTAGCTTGGCGGCACTTGACAGAAGATTTCATTTGCAGGCTCTTAGGTGTAGTCCCGCTCTGTCTGCATCTGAGGCAGACTACAGGTGGTTCCTGTAGTCTGCCATCGACCGTTTGCTCATACTCATGTACAAGTTTTAGGAAATACTCACCGAAATGGGTCAAGATGTCTTGATGCAGGCTCAATAATCCAGTTAAGAAAATCCCAGAAAGTTGCATTAGTTCATCTGGATACACAATCTAATTGACCTCAGAGGTCACTTAGATGCGTGATGAAACGTATCTTTCAATAAACGTTGTGTCCAGATGAAATGATTCACCTTTCTGTTCTTTTCTTACCTGGATTACTAAGCATGCATCAAGACATCATAATATGGTATTTACTAGTCATATTAGGATAGTCACTATTCACAGAACATCATTTACTAGTCATAATATGATGTTAACTAGCTGTAATATATTTGCTTTTAGTACTGTGATATTTAGTAGTCATGATATTCACTAGTTTTATGTTTGCTTGTCATATTATGTTTACCAGCCATATTATGATATTAACTAGATGTCATGTTATGAGGTTTACTAATCATGTTTTGATAATTGCTTGTCATATTATACTTCATGAAAGAAGACAAGTTACACATTAAACTTTTTATTGACTGGATTTCTTTCAGGAGAGTCTTATTAAACACAACATTAAGTGTGGTCAGTTTGTTTTGAGCTATCTTCAAAGCAAGTGACCTTGTAATTGCTCCAAAAAGGATTCACATTAATCCATTTCAGCCATGGAGTCATTTTAGTCAGTCATCTTCCACCATTCAGTGGAAAATCATCACAACATGGAAGCCGACAGCTCTCATTAGCACTGAGCATCCATCCATCCATCCCAATCATGTCAGAGCAGACGTCTACCCTGCCGTAACCTCCGCTAACTGGAAACCCAACATGGACCCGAACAATACAGGATGCCAGATGTACTAACCCCCCCCCCCCCACACACACACACACACAAAGCTGGCAACAATGAGGGCATGTTGCACATGTAATCATCCATGAACCCTCCTGAAAGACCCAATTAGTGATGTTTTTTGAGTGTGCGTGCGACATTAGGTATTATGGTATCTTGTTTCTAGTCTTGTTGAGAGGGTGACAGCAGATGGAGCATGAAGTTGTTCTGAAAGGTCCACTGATATACAATCACATATTTAAGAGTTTCAATGTGTGTTAGTGTGTACAGTATGTACATTATCATTCAGTGTCATTCGTTGTAAAATAACAAATAATACTTTGTGGCTGTGTCATTTTAATGTGTAAAAAAATGTCTGCAGCTCTTATCTGCATATTTGCTATTTTAAGTGGCTCAAAAGTAAAAAAAAACAACCTTGAGACCTAATTACCAATTACTAATTAGGAACTAACAACTAATTAAGAAAAGGTGACTGGAACTTGAAATTAATCGATATTCGCACACAGGATGGGAAAGTGCTTCTTGACTAAAGTTCTAGTTTTAGGCTTATGATCAAATCACTCCTGTTTAAGCCCTCATTAAGTTCCGCCTGGTTGTACAACCACAAACAGCACGTGTTGTCTCCCAGCTCTGCAGCAACATTTTATATGTAGCTTAGCAACTTTTTCGTCTTTTTTTAAACACGAACACCAATAGCTAACACTTCTCCAGCCAAATCTGCCGCGGGTCTGTGATACTGCTTCCACCAAACACCGGAAGTATTACCCATAATAATCGTTCCCCAGTGACCCCCCCCCCCGAAACTCGTGGATAGTGAGAGGGTGCACTGTTTACACCAGTTACATCTGTTGTGTATCCAGGGTAGTGTTGCTGGTGGTTAACAAGGCGCAGCAGAGATGTTCATGAGAGAGACCTGTGTATTCATCATCATCTTATAATTATTCTAATACAGGCAGGTGACTAGAAATATGCCACCATCTCCCCAGCTGTCGTAGCGTCCTCATTCAATAATGCACAGCGCAGAGTGAACCCTGCGGTTGAGTTTTGCTACAGAATAAACCTCTTGCTGTTGCTCAGTAGAAGGTGATGCTGAAGCTTCTGAGCTCTTCACCGTCTTATCAGCAGGTTTTATGTTTTATATAGAGTACCATTGCTTAAAAACGGCCAGAAAAGTTTAAGCAGGAGCTTCCCTCCGTAGAATATGTCTCCAAATAATTTCTGCTTCTAATTTCATGCCTTCCCAGCCCTGCATTGTTTTATAAAACAAATAAAAAAAAATAAAAAGTTTTTATTAAATTGGTGCTGTTTGCTGAGAAACAGCTGCTGGAAGTCATTTGGAGCATTTCAGCATGTGAGCATAACTGGTATCTACATGTGGCTGTGTTTTTCTTTTTGTTGTTGTTGTTGTTGTTTACTGCCTGCCGCGAGCCACGTGTCCACACTAATGAAAACCTCAGGATGGTTACCGACAAACAGGAAAGGCCATTAGACATTGTCCTTGGGATATTGACAAGGACTGTCACTGATACTGTTTCGGATACTTTTTCAACACAACTGACCTTTGACAAGCTGACACCATGTGACCTCTTTCGATCGGCCGCGTAAGAACAAGTCAGCCTGAATATCCTCCACCTTCTCGGACGCAGTCAGGTGATTTAATGGGTGCTGGCCCACTCCGCAAGCCAGGCGAGAGATGTTTTGGGAGGGAACGGATAGTAAAGACAGGGTATCATGGGAAACCAGAGAGAATCAGGTTACCAGTCTTCACACCGCTCTCCGAATCCTTTTCCAGATCTCACCTGGCGCTCAAGCTTCCAAGGTGTGGTGAGAAAAGAGGATGTGACCTGGATGTTTGCTGGTCGACAACGTCACTGGAGGTTTCACCAGACCGCTAGCGTTCTGCTAGGACACAGCATTCGTTTTGAGCATGAACTCAAACTCTGCACTTCATTTTTCAACCATGTTCCTCCAACACAGCACCAAACAACACACGTCTTCTCAGTCTTTGATATTTCTGATGTGTCTAATAAAGCAAACCTGATTCATGCCATATACATTTAAAAATAATTTCCTGGTAAAACTTCCCAGTCTATTATTAAACTTCCAGTAATTAAATCCTGTAACTTTATGCACCGTAAACTCAGCATGATTACTAAATAATTTTGCAAAAAGAAGCTGTCATGCAGTCTGTTATCATAAATCTTGTGCTGTCATGGTGCACACCTCATCTCTTTCTAGTTAATATGTCATCACAGGTGACTGGAAAATAACATTCCTCTCAATTAGTCAGTACTTTGTAGTTATTTACCCCGACAGCCAATGTCATCTCACATTAACTTTGCACCAGCAAATGTTTTGCTAGCTAGACAGCCAGAGGACCTGTCAGATGAAGAGGAAGAGATGACAAAGAGAAAGAGGCAAATGGTATGGAGGATAAAGGGCCATCAGAGGGCAAACAGGCTTTTCAGGTGCAATGTGAAATATTCCTGAAGTTTAACTTTTTCTTAATGTTGATGGAGAAGTATAGAGAAGACCAGAAGGAGTTACTCGGAGTCTTTGTGGATTTAGAGAAAGCATACGACAGGGTGCCGAGAGAGGAGGTGTGGTATTGTATGAGGAAGTCGGGAGTTGAAGAGAAGTATGTAGGAGTGGTGCAGGATATGTATGAGGGAGGTGTGACAGTGGTGAGGTGTGTGGTTGGAATGACAGATGGGTTCAAGGTGGAGGTGGGATTACATCAAGGAGCGGCTCTGAGCCCTTCCTTGTTTGCAATGGTGATGGACAGGTTGATGGACGAGATCAGCAGGAGTCTCCATGGACGATGATGTTTGCGGATGACATTGTGATGTGTAGTGAGAGTAGGGTGCAGGTGGAGGAGAGCCTGGAGAGGTGGAGGTATGCACTGGAGAGAAGAGGAATGAAAGTCAGTAGGAGCAAGATGGAATACCTATGTGTGAATGAGAGGGAGGACAGTGGAATGGTGAGGATGGAAGGAGTAGAGGTGGTGAAGGTGTATGAGTTTAAATACTCAGGGTCAACTGTCCAAAGTAATGGGGAGTGCAGTAGAGAGGTGAAGAAGAGAGTGCAGGCAGGGTGGAGTGGGTGGAGAAGAGTGTCAGGAGTGATTTGTGACAGAAGGGTACCAGCAAGAGTTAAAGGGAAGGTTTACCAGATGGTAGTGAAACCAGCTATGTTATATGGTTTGGAGACAGTGGCACTGATGAAAAGACAGGAGGTGGAGCTGGAGGTGGCAGAGATGAAGATGATAAGATTTTCACCGGGAGTGATGAAGAAGGACAGGATTAGGAGCGAGTATATTAGAGGGACAGCTCAGGTTGGACGGTTTGGAGACAACGCAAGAGAGACAAGATTGAGATGACTTGGACATGTGTGGAGGAGAGATGCTGGGTGTAACTTTGAGTATGTTAGTTGTAAAGTAAGAAGCTGCGTTGGAGGTTTTGTGTGTTCGTGGCAGCTGTTAGCTCTTCAGTGTCAGATCACAGGTAGTCTCGCCGATTCGTCCTGTTTTCTCATTTTCTCAGGGAAAGAAGGAGCCTTTTCAATATCAGCACACGCATACATTTGAATAGAAATACTGTAAGAGAGAGACAACTAAATTAATCATCACTGTTTCACCTCCACCCACCACACACACACACACACACACAGCTTGCTCTGCAGGCATGTGGGTACCACAATGGAGGGTGAACATCTGTTACCTTGGTTCTGTGCTCCAGGCTTCACATGTAACACGTGTTTAATTTTTTTTTTCTGTAAAAAACATGCCACGGGTGCTTTTCCTCAAAAATCAATTGCATTACATTTCCATTTCATTGAATCTACCCCCTGCAATGACCCCCCCCTCCACTGCCCCCTCCCCCACCTGCTGCCTCCATCACCAGATAAAAATGGATGCCCCCTCAGGCCTTCTGCAGGGAAACTTGGCTCTTCTGTGAGTTTTATGCTGGGCCTTGTTTAAAATGGAGGGCTGCTAGTTTTTATCCGCTGTCACAGTAGCATGGGCTGGTCCGATTAACACTTCCTGCACAAAACACACAGAAGGTTTTCAGTCTGCACTGGCATCTCCTGATCATTCTGGAATTGTTTGCCGCTCAAACTGAAAAAAAATAATGGAAAAATGCCTAAGTCTTTCCTGTTAGGCATGCACACGCACCTGAGCCAGCCGCTTTACCTGAGGTCGCATGATTTACCTGAGGTCACATGATTTACCTGACATCGCATGAATTACCTAAGGTCACATGATTTACCTGAGGTCGCATGACTTACCTAAGGTCGCATGATTTACCTGAGATCACATTACTTCCCTGAGGTCACATGATTTACCTGGGGTCACGTTTTACCTGAGATCACATGACTTACCTGAGGTCACATGATGTACCTGAGGTCGCATGATTTACCTGGGGTCACGTTTTACCTGAGATCACATGATTTACCCGAGGTCACATGTTTTATCTGAGGTCACATGATTTACCTGAGGTCACATGACCATCGTATGTCAGCGTTTTCAATTTCATTCCCTGTGGGCAGCGTTTTTAAAAAGATCTGTTTATGGATGTGGTGAGGGAGGACATGCAGGTGGCTGGTGTGACAGAGGAAACTGCAGAGGACAGGAAGAGATGGAAACAGATGATCCGCTGGGGTGACCCCTAACGGGAGCAGCCGAAAGTAATAGTAGTAGTAGTAGTAGTAATAGTAGTGTGGATGGAGGGCCAAAACGGAGAGCAAAAGATGCATTTTCAGATGTGTGCGTGTTAGTGTGGACATATGGACAAGTCAAATGAGTTGTGGTCATTAGGCATCCTGACCAGACAGACAGTGTTGAGGGTCTTAAGCAGCAGGCGTCCATATGGTGAGCTTATCTCTGCTTCATGAACCCCAGGATAACTCAGCTAGCTTCACCGTTACTGTGCTGGTGAACTGAACGATCTGTCTACTTAATCATGTTGTGATCTGTTAATTAAAATTAGCTTTAGGGTGTCCGGGTGGCGTGGCGGTCTATTCCATTGCCTACCAACACAGGGATCGCCGGTTCGAATCCCTGTGTTACCTCTGGCTTGGTTGGGTGGGAAACCGGATGTGGGTATGTGTCCTGGTCGCGGCACTGGCGCCTCGTCTGGTTGGTCGGAGCGCCTGTTCAGGGTGGAGGGGGGGCTGGGGGTAATACATGATCCTCCCACATGCTACGTCCCCCTGGTGAAACTCCTCACTGTCAGGTGAAAAGAAGCGGCTGGTGACTCCACATGTATGGGAGGAGGCATGTGGTGGTCTGCAGCCCTCCCCGGATCAGCAGAGGGGGAGGAATAGAGACCGGGATGGCTCGGAGGAGTGGGGTAATTGGCCAAGTACAATTGGGGAGAAAAAGGGGGAGTAAAAAAATTTTATATTAGGTTTTAGTTATAGATCAAAAACAGTCCCATGAACTACAGGGGGTGAGGTGTAGATGGTACGGGGGGTGAGGTGTAGATGGTACAGGGGGGTGAGGTGTAGATGGTACAGGGGGGTGAGGTGTAGATGGTACGGGGGGTGAGGTGTAGGTGGTACAGGGGGTGAGGTGTAGATGGTACGGGGGGTGAGGTGTAGATGGTACAGGGGGGTGAGGTGTAGATGGTACGGGGGGTGAGGTGTAGATGGTACAGGGGGTGAGTTGTAAATGGTACAGGGGGTGAGGTGTAGATGGTACGGGGGGTGAGGTGTAGATGATACGGGGGGTGAGGTGTAGATGGTACAGGGGGGTGAGGTGTAGATGGTACAGGGGGGTGAGGTGTAGATGGTACAGGGGGGTGAGGTGTAGATGGTACGGGGGGTGAGGTGTAGATGGTACAGGGGGGTGAGGTGTAGATGGTACAGGGGGTGAGGTGTAGATGGTACAGGGGGTGAGGTGTAGATGATACGGGGGGTGAGGTGTAGATGGTACGGGGGGTGAGGTGTAGATGGTACAGGGGGTGAGGTGTAGATGGTACAGGGGGTGAGGTGTAGGTGGTACAGGGGGGTGAGGTGTAGATGGTACGGGGGGTGAGGTGTAGATGGTACAGGGGGGTGAGGTGTAGGTGGTACAGGGGGTGAGGTGTAGATGGTACAGGGGGTGAGGTGTAGATGGTACGGGGGGTGAGGTGTAGATGGTACAGGGGGTGAGGTGTAGATGGTACGGGGGGGTGAGGTGTAGATGGTACGGGGGGTGAGGTGTAGATGGTACGGGGGGTGAGGTGTAGATGGTACGGGGGGTGAGGTGTAGATGGTACGGGGGGTGAGGTGTAGATGGTACGGGGGGTGAGGTGTAGATGGTACAGGGGGTGAGGTGTAGATGGTACAGGGGGTGAGGTGTAGGTGGTACAGGGGGTGAGGTGTAGGTGGTACGGGGGGGGAGGTGTAGGTGGTACGGGGGGTGAGGTGTAGGTGGTACGGGGGGTGAGATGTAGATGGTACAGGGGGTGAGGTGTAGGTGGTACAGGGGGTGAGGTGTAGGTGGTACAGGGGGTGAGGTATAGATGGTACAGGGGGTGAGGTGTAGGTGGTACGGGGGGTGAGGTATAGGTGGTACAGGGGGTGAGGTGTAGATGGTACAGGGGGTGAGGTGTAGATGGTACGGGGGGTGAGGTGTAGGTGGTACAGGGGGTGAGGTGTAGGTGGTACAGGGGGTGAGGTGTAGATGGTACGGGGGGTGAGGTGTAGATGGTACGGGGGGTGAGGTGTAGATGGTACAGGGGGTGAGGTGTAGGTGGTACAGGGGGGTGAGGTGTAGGTGGTACAGGGGGTGAGGTGTAGGTGGTACAGGGGGGTGAGGTGTAGGTGGTACAGGGGGTGAGGTGTAGATGGTACGGGGGGTGAGGTGTAGATGGTACGGGGGGTGAGGTGTAGATGGTACAGGGGGTGAGGTGTAGATGGTACAGGGGGTGAGGTGTAGGTGGTACAGGGGGTGAGGTGTAGGTGGTACATGGGGGTGAGGTGTAGATGGTACGGGGGGTGAGGTGTAGATGGTACGGGGGGTGAGGTGTAGGTGGTACAGGGGGTGAGGTGTAGGTGGTACAGGGGGTGAGGTGTAGGTGGTACAGGGGGTGAGGTATAGGTGGTACAGGGGGTGAGGTGTAGATGGTACGGGGGGTGAGGTGTAGATGGTACGGGGGGTGAGGTGTAGATGGTACGGGGGGTGAGGTGTAGATGGTACAGGGGGTGAGGTGTAGATGGTACGGGGGGTGAGGTGTAGATGGTACAGGGGGTGAGGTGTAGATGGTACGGGGGGGTGAGGTGTAGATGGTACGGGGGGTGAGGTGTAGATGGTACGGGGGGTGAGGTGTAGATGGTACGGGGGGTGAGGTGTAGATGGTACGGGGGGTGAGGTGTAGATGGTACGGGGGGTGAGGTGTAGATGGTACAGGGGGTGAGGTGTAGATGGTACAGGGGGTGAGGTGTAGGTGGTACAGGGGGTGAGGTGTAGGTGGTACGGGGGGGGAGGTGTAGGTGGTACGGGGGGTGAGGTGTAGGTGGTACGGGGGGTGAGATGTAGATGGTACAGGGGGTGAGGTGTAGGTGGTACAGGGGGTGAGGTGTAGGTGGTACAGGGGGTGAGGTATAGATGGTACAGGGGGTGAGGTGTAGGTGGTACGGGGGGTGAGGTATAGGTGGTACAGGGGGTGAGGTGTAGATGGTACAGGGGGTGAGGTGTAGATGGTACGGGGGGTGAGGTGTAGGTGGTACAGGGGGTGAGGTGTAGGTGGTACAGGGGGTGAGGTGTAGATGGTACGGGGGGTGAGGTGTAGATGGTACGGGGGGTGAGGTGTAGATGGTACAGGGGGTGAGGTGTAGGTGGTACAGGGGGGTGAGGTGTAGGTGGTACAGGGGGTGAGGTGTAGGTGGTACAGGGGGGTGAGGTGTAGGTGGTACAGGGGGTGAGGTGTAGATGGTACGGGGGGTGAGGTGTAGATGGTACGGGGGGTGAGGTGTAGATGGTACAGGGGGTGAGGTGTAGATGGTACAGGGGGTGAGGTGTAGGTGGTACAGGGGGTGAGGTGTAGGTGGTACATGGGGGTGAGGTGTAGATGGTACGGGGGGTGAGGTGTAGATGGTACGGGGGGTGAGGTGTAGGTGGTACAGGGGGTGAGGTGTAGGTGGTACAGGGGGTGAGGTGTAGGTGGTACAGGGGGTGAGGTATAGGTGGTACAGGGGGTGAGGTGTAGATGGTACGGGGGGTGAGGTGTAGATGGTACGGGGGGTGAGGTGTAGATGGTACGGGGGGTGAGGTGTAGGTGGTACAGGGGGTGAGGTGTTTGTCCCAGTGAAGGTTTACAGAAAGTGTTGTATTTGCTAACCATAGTTCATGCAGCTGAATTTGTGACCATAGTTACACAATGGGGTTTCTGGAAAATTCTGTTGGTGTTCTTGTTCAGGTTTCTCCCAGAGCCCTGCAGCCGCTTTATCCAGCATGCGGCGGCGTGTTATTTCTCACATATGGCAACATTGCCGAATAGCACAGAAGCCTATTTCACGATTACTACTGTAGTACTCTCAGTAATACTATGAGTCTACATGTCAGCAGAACTCAAGAGAGGAGTAACTGGATGTGACTCTTCATCACGTTCCTCCTCAGCATTCACAACCCACCTCTTCACACGTACGAGCCCCTCGTTACCAAACGGGCAATATCCTGTGTGTGTGTGTGTGTGTGTGTGTGTGTGTGTGTGTGTGTGTGTGTGTGTGTGTGTGTGTGAGCACATGCATGATGCATGTGTGTGTACATGCTGACCAGTTTATGCAGAAATGAGCGTCGTGGCTCTAAGCAGGAAGCGTTTTTGTCCTTCGCGTGTGAGCAGCAGATGGAGGTGACCGTGGTCCTCGTGGGAGAACCGCCCGTCAGGCGGCCGGCTCCGCCTGAAGCAAATTAACCCACTCCATTAATTCTCCAACCTGAAATGGGATGAAAACGTTCTGCTGTTTCTGTGCTGCACCGGTGAGACGAGACACCTCCAGGTCCACTCGGGTGACCGGACCAGATGCCAGAACAACAAGGGAGACAGAAGATAACTAGACCAGCTTTTAGATAAAACACCCAACAAAGAGACCTACAGAACAACATGTAGTCTGAACACCAAGATCTTAAGATTGAAGAGATCATTCAGTCATAGTGTTCTGACCCCGGAGATGATTCCCTCACAAACTGGAGAGAATCTAAAACTACCACTTGGTTTTTTAGATGGTTTATTTGTACAATGTGAAAATACGTATACTGACTCCATTTTGATCCTGTATTTGGTTTTATATTTATTGGAAGACAAATGAGATGCACTCCCACACATAGCTCAGATGTCACTGGAGGCTATCTCCATCCATCCATCCGTCCATCCGTCCATCCATTATCCGAACTGCTTACCCTGCTCTCAGGGTCGCGGGGATGCTTGGAGCCTATCCCAGCAGTCATTGGGCGGCAGGTGGGGAGACACCCTGGACAGGCCGCCAGGCCATCACACAGGGCCCACACACACACAGTCACACCTAGGGACAATTTAGTACGGCCGGTTCACCTGACCTACAAGTCTTTGGACTGTGGGAGGAAACCGGAGCCCCCGGAGGAAACCCACACAGACACGGGGAGAACATGCAAACTCCACATAGAGGATGACCCGGGATGACCCCCAAGTTTGGACTACCCCGGGGCTCGAACCCATGACCTTCTGCTGTGAGGTGACCGTGCTAACCACTGCACCACCATGCTGCCTTAGAGGGTATCTCCCCTGTCTGGATTGGTCACAGTCATGGTTTTTCAGTTCAACCATCATGTGCTTCTTTTCGGTTTTGAAGGCCTGCAGAGCAGACAGAGAGAAAAGGTCTGCTTTATATAAAACTCTGTATCACTATCTATATTTATCAGTCTCGGTCTCGATGAAAAACCTCTCCAGACTTCCTGTTTGCATTTGATCCTTCTGCTTCTCTGCCACAGAGAACTCGGCCTCAGTGAGACCCTGGAGGATTTGGGTCCACGTAGGGTTGGTCACTTTTATTACTGCTCTAATGCTGATGAGCTGAATTCAGAGCCTTTTTAGAATGTGTGATTCTACTTTCTCTGCTTCTGTTTAAAGAGTCTGAAAATATTTCCCCAACCTTTTGGATCCCTGGTGTTCTCTGAAATCCCAGGAAAAGGATTTCATCAGCTACTTAAGTCCAGAGAATGTGGGAAATCAGAGGCCCGTGTTAGTCTGATGGTGGAAAGCCATCAGGCGACTGTGCTTTTCTTAATGTGAAGGTAGAATAAATGCGCTCCATTTTCTGAAGTGTTGGCCATGTAATGATTATAGCGCAGATAAACCTGCAAAACCGGTTGTTTTTAGATGATTATTTGAAAATGATTTGGACATTTTGGTTCTTTATTGTGACGACTCCCAGACTGACTCTGTTCTCACTCCGGGTGAAGCCATGTGAGGGACTAAATCAATATTCATCCTCATGTGATATTCATTTGGAGAACCCACGCTGTGTTTGGCTGGATTCCAACAGGGAACACTCCAAATAGGACACAATAGGGAATTGGCCCGACATAATGTTGGCAAAAGATCTTGTTCAAGGAAAATAGATTTTTAAAGCTGTGAAACTGCCAAAATTCTGGGCTCTACTCCAAATTGTATCCCACATATGGAAAGCCTTTATTAAATATCATACCAGCAGCGAACCTGACCTCACTTTTGTTCAGAAATATTTATTACTCAACCTTTTAACTTTCATTTTTCTATCTAAGTGGAAGAGGTGGATGATCTGTCATTGTGGTGCCAGGCCGACAGCCTCTCCCTGAATGTCAGTAAAACTGATAAGGTTGTTGCAGACTTCAGAAAGACAAACCGGAGCACCTACACTCCTACTCCTCTCTCTATCAACGGGGTCCCAGTAGAAAGGGACCCTGTTGATACCCCGTTGGACCCCCTTGAGCTTCAGGTACTTTGGTGTTCACTTCACTGAGGACCTAATGTGGACACTTAACACAGACATGTGGGAAAAAAAGGTGAGGCAGCGTCTTTATCAACTCAGGCAACTGAAGCTCAGTGTTTCCCCACAGATCCAGAAATCTTTTACTCTGACACCATTGAGAGCATCCTCGCAGGGTGCATCACCACCTGGTATGGAAACACAACCTCTCAAGACCAAAAAGCCCTGCAGAGAGTGGTACGGTCAGCTGAGTGTACCACCGCAACCACACCCACCCCCCTACAGGACTTATACACCAGGAGGTGCAGGACCAGGGCTAAAAGGATTATTATGGATCCCCATCACCTCAATAATGGACTGTTTCAATGGTTGTGGTCAGACAGACACCTTCCGCAGCCACATGGCCAACTCTGAGAGACTCAGAAGGAGTTTCTTTCCCCGGGCCGTAAAGGTACTCAGAACCAAATATCATTAATAACTCACACTGTATAGCTCTTTGATACACCATATGTTGCAACCTGGGCACATCGTCAGTAATGACCCCAGGGTCATCATGTGTTTCTGGTCTTAACGTCAGACACTCTCGCCCGAGAGTGGGGGTGATCAAGCCCTGACTTGTATCCAGGTAGCGCATCTCACCACGTGTCACCCCTCTTCATCCAGAGCCAACAGGGAGCTCTTCTCTGCAGCCCACATATCCTCAAGCATCTCAGGACCTGGTGTAGAGACTGGCCTGCAAAGGAGCTTCAGCCCACTTCAACCGGCTCTCAGTGGGCCTTCCATCCATTCCTCCAACACTCAGCTACCAGATCTGCATACCCAGCTCTCTTCCTTTCTTGCGCCTACTCAATCCGATCTTAGGGGACAGTTAGCTCTAGCAAAAGCACTTGCTTTGTTGCCACGAACATCAGGAATATGTCTGGCCTGAGTGTGGCAGCTGCAATGGTGTCTGAGAACCTCAGTTGTCTCCCTAGGTCGACCAGGAACTGCCAGTCCCTCGCTGTTGTAAGCATCCCACCCTGGGCCTTTGGCTGGGGCTGGGGCTTCTGTCCTGCTCGAACAAACGCGATGGTGTGTTTTGTTGGGTGTTGCTGCTTGCTGTAGCTGATCCCAGTGCAGATGGTACATATGTCACCTTTTTACAATGCTGGGATTGTAAACATTCCCAAATCCTCTGAATAGTACACATGGCCATTGAAACTCTAGTTAATGGTCACACCCATATTTGCATATGAAACTGGTCGTTGGTTTCGGTCATTATGCCACTGTATTGTTTATAAGGGTGGGGGTACCTGCAGTCACTGTATTGTTTATAAGGGTGGGGGTACCTGCAGTCAATGTATTGTTTATAAGGGTGGGGGTACCTGCAGTCACTGTATTGTTTATAAGGGTGGGGGTACCTGCAGTCACTGTATTGTTTATAAGGGTGGGGTACCTGCAGTCACTGTATTGTTTATAAGGGTGGGGGTACCTGCAGTCACTGTATTGTTTATAAGGGTGGGGTACCTGCAGTCACTGTATTGTTTATAAGGGTGGGGGTACCTGCAGTCACTGTATTGTTTATAAGGGTGGGGGTACCTGCAGTCACTGCATAAGATATGAGCTCTGGTGAAGAACATCCATCATGGATGGAGAATCTTTCTGATCACGTTGAAGGCAGATCAAGGCTGCTGTACATGGGAATAGGAGTAGGACCTCAAACGAGGCTTGATTATGGATGCCCATGTAGTTAGAAATCTCTCTTGCTCTTCATGGCACACCCCATGAGATGACAATGTGCTCCTCTGTAAAGAAAAACGAGTTCCCTTGATACATACATACAGTGTGTGCACATGTGTGGGCATGATAAAATAATGAAGAGGGGGAGACGTGGTAAGAGACGTGGTAAGAGAGGAAGGAGATATTCCCTTAGTGTTGGCTCGAGTTATAGAGAGAGAGAACATTTTATCCTGAGAGAGAGGGGGGGAGGGGGAGGACCAGTTTGTACTGCCAGAATGAGTGAGTTCTTCTGGGCAAGTGTGTAAATAGAAAAAGACAGTGTTAGGACATCCAGGTGGCGTGGCGGTCTATTCCGTTGCCTACCAACACTGGGATCGCCAGTTCGGATCCCCGTGTTACCTCCAGCTTGGTCGGGCGTCCCTACAGACTCAATTGGCCGTGTCTGCGGGTGGGAACCCGGATGTGGGTATGTGTCCTGGTCACTGCACTAGCGCCTCCTCTGGTCAGTCGGGGCGCCTGTTCGGGGGGGAGGGGGAACTGGGGGGAATAGCGTGATCCTCCCATGCGCTACGTCCCCCTGGTGAAACTCCTCACTGTCAGGTGAAAAGAAGTGGCTGGTGACTCCACATGTATGGGAGGAGGCATGTGGTAGTCTGCAGCCCTCCCCGGATCAGCAGAGGGGGTGGAGCAGAGACCGGGAGTCTGGAACGGCTCAGCAGAGTGTGTTAATTGGCCGAATACAATAGGGGAGAAAAAAAGGGGGGGGGATCAAAAGAAAAGAAAAGAAATGGTAACCAACAGTCAGCTATTGTGACAAATTCTACGAATGTAGTTTAAAATGAATGTACTGATGAAGATGTGCGATGACCAGAGTGATGAATCCTGTAAAATATCCTGTATGACAACCAAAGTTGGAGGCAAGGGCCAAAGCTCGTTCTGCAGGGCTTCATCCCTACAAAGCTCCTCATCAAAAAATACAGAAAACCCCTCAACAGCATGGTGCACAGCTGCAGCTGCTCTGCATGCACAGGCCCACGGGTTGCCAGTCACTGAGCTGGAATCCTGAACAACTGCAGGAATATTTATCCCCCGGTTCCAGAGACCTCCGTCCTGGCTGGGAAAGTAGGCCATCATCACATGAAGGGAATGAGAAGTGGCCGGCAGCTGACTGGCCTGTGGCGGAACATGAACACATTACGGTCGGCAGACAGCCGGCTGCCGGGTGACATCTCCTGCACGCCTGATGATGGTCTGGCCAGCGCCGGTGAGACACACAGGAATTACACAACCCGTTTTCAGAGGTGCAGTATAATGAGGACAGTAATAATCCAGGGAACTTTCTTAAACGGGCCTTTGCAGAGAGGACATGCACAGATCTGTGCAGAAAGCAGAGCTAATGATACTCGGCCAAGAACCTTTTTACAGGTACCTTTCCCAGACAGGAACGCTTGCCTGGTTTAACACTAGCACGACCGGGGCTTCACTCCTACCTACATAATGCATATTTTATTATTCACAAGCCTGATATGTCCACTTTGAACCGTAGAAATGAACTGGCCACCAGCTGTAGACACAGAAACAATATCTGCTTTGCAATTACAAATAAACCAATGCCTTTATTCCCCCCCCCCCCCCGCTGCCTTCCTTAGATGATACACGTGACCTTTATTAGATGTTATATTTTTATATTTTAACTGTCTGCTCTTCCAGCTGTGCTCCAGCAGCCCTCCACTATGTGATATATGTAAAGTTCCCCATTGCATGTTACCTTGTTACAGTTTAAATGTATGCTATTTCAGCGGTGTCCCAGCCCTTTAAGTCCTTTAAGTCCTGCTTTTTCAAAACGAGCCCCACCCCCTCCCCCAGTGGTCATAATGTTTCTGACGTTCCATCCATCCATTACCCGAACTGCTTGTCCTGCTCTCAGGGTCGCAGGGATGCTGGAGCCTATCTCAGCAGTCACTGGGCGGCAGGTGGGGAGTACCTGTACTAAGTAGTACAGCAGGACAGTAGTAAGTACAGTACGAAGTAATACAGCATAGGAGTGAAAAGTAACAGCTGTACAAAAAGCAAAAAAGCCAGTGATTAGATTATTAGATTCATGTTACATCTGGCTCTCTTAACCTTCTTAGTGTCTGCATCCAGCTGCACATGCACAGCTAGACAGCAAAAATCATCTGCTGTGAGACTGATGTGAGATGTGGGCGGCACGGTGGTGCAGTGGTTAGCGCGGTCACCCCACAGCAAGAAGGTCCTGGGTTCGAGCCCCGGGGTAGTCCAGCGTTGGGGGTCGTCCCGGGTCGTCCTCTGTGTGGCGTTTGCATGTTCTCCCCGTGTCTGTGTGGGTTTCCTCCGGGGGCTCCGGTTTCCTCCCACAGTCCAAAGACATGTAGGTCAGGTGACTCAAAGACATGTAGGTCAGGTGACTCAAAGACATGCAGGTCAGGTGACTCAAAGATATGTAGGTCAGGTGAATCACCGTACTAAATTGTCCCTAGGTGCGAATGTGGGTGTGTGTGGTGTGGTGTGGTGTGGTGTGGCGTGGGGGGGGGGGGGCTGTGTGATGGACTGGTGGCCTGTCCAGGGTGTCTCTCCCCCTGCCGCCCAGTGACTGCTGGGATAGGCTCCAGCATCCCCGCGACCCTGAGAGCAGGATAAGCGATTCAGTAAATGGATGGATACATATATATATAAATAATATACAGAATATCTCAAATATTTACTGCAGCTGAAACATAAATTACGCTGCATTTAATTGGTTTAATTGAAAAACAAAACATACAAATGTTGACTTCTTTATGATATTTGATCAATATTGTAGAAACACCTTTTTGGGGGTTGTGTTCAATGTTGGAAACGTTGCATTCCAACAATTTTCTGGTGACACCTGAGAGAATCTTTATAATAACTAACAAATTAACATCATATACATTCACTGAATGAAGATTATGAAAACAAAATGCACATTTCCTGCTAGAAATGTTATCAAACTTAAATAACTTAACTGTCTTAAAATGTTGCATTTTCTGGAGAGAATAAAAGGGATGTTAGCCATTATTTTTCTTTTTGCGGACAGAAACCTGACAGTCGTGATGTGGACGAGGGCCGTCACGATATTTGATTTTCACTACATGACTATTGTGGCCAAAAGAATTCACAATAACGATATTTTAGCTATAGAAAATTCAATAATAATAATAATAATAATAATAATGCTATCAGTCAAATTCATCTTCGACTATTTATTGTGTGTTTTATCTCTTTCTTGGTAAATGAATTACACACAAAATACGAGTGTAGGGATGTGGAGAGAGAGTCTGTAAACATAACTGTACCAAAGCATACAAAAAGAACAATTACACTGAACGGCTAGTGAAAAGGCAACCAGATGAAGTGGTAAACAAAAGATCCACAAGGCCTAGCATCTGCCATCCATACAAGGTCATCTGAAACAAAATCACCAGCAGGGAGCAGGACAGAGTTTGTGTGTCAGACCACAGGCTGACAACCAACCATCTGATATAGTCAAGCAAAGTTGAATCAGTCCATCCATCCATCCATCCATCCATCCATCCATCCATCCATCCATCCATCCATCCATCCATCCAAACCACTTGTCCTGCTCAGACTGCGGAGGTCAGTGATGAAACGTGTCTGTCAGTACACGTTGTGTCCAGATGAACTGACTCAACCTTCTGTGGTTTTCTTACCTGGGTTGTTGAGCAGCCTGTAGACACTCTGATATGCTGGGATTTAATGTCCACTGACCATGTGGGAAGATGGCGGCGCAGACTGGCATGTGCGGCAGCCTCACCCAGTACCGACTACACGGTGTCTTTGTCCAGGTCTACATCTGAGTTTGTGTCACCGTGTGAAGAACTTAGGAGGATCTATGTCTGTGAGCGTCGATTTCATTTGATGGCTGGGAGAGCTGGTGCTGGATCAGCTGGGAGAGCAGGGCAGGCTAAGCTAACTGTAGCCAAGCAGACCGACAGTTCCGATAACACCAAGATAACACCACGAGCGGTCTGCCGGCAGCCTCACCTAGCGTCAACTGTGCAGTGTTTTTGTCTGCGTCTGTGTTTGTGTTGTCGTGTGGAGTGCGGGGAGGTGTGCTGAGGGTGTCTGGCTGGGAGAGCTGGCGCTGGACCAGCTGAGGGAGCTGGTCTGCTGCGTCCTGTGGGCCCAAGGACCACGGCCCTGACTGGAGCTGCGCCTGAAGAGGAAACTTCGAGGGTGGTCTGACAGGACGGGGAAGCGGGGCAAGCTAAGCTAACTGCTAGCCCCTGCAGACCGGTGTTTTAGTCTTTTGTCTTGCACTGCTGTGGGCTGGGAGAAACGAAATTTCGTCTCTTTTGTGTACACAAGTACATGAATAAGATGACAATAAATTGTTCCTGATGTCCGTATATCAGTTTTTCCTCTTTACATTTTTCATAACCTTTGGCGTGGCAGTAGTAGCCACACACTGTGGTAGTAGCTAGCTAGCTAGTTAGTGTAGCGTTTGACCAAGTTTAAACCAGTCTGAGTCAGTGTCAAACCCCACAAAGGATGCGTGCATCCAGGATACACGTGACCCCTGGTTATTTATTTACAACACGTAAAATTCATAATTAACTGCAATGCAGGGAAATAAAGCACTCGGTTTGAATAAAGTCAGCCCCACCGTCAGTCAACGTTTGAAGATTATTGTAGTGCGAAAGGGAAAGAAAAAAAACGTTCCATATAATTTGGTTCAGTTTGTAAAGTAAATATACTGCGCTCTGGGATTCCCCGGTTATCACTATCAGTTCAGTACAGTTCAGCTCACTCAACCAAAACACACCACTTTGGGATTTTCCAGTAATCCAACAAACAAAACTCAAAACAAGGAAGTATTCCCAACTGCAGCTCAGTTCAGTTGACTCACAAACAATATCCACAAACCCCAAAGCTTTAGTCAAGAGGAAAAGGGACAAAAAGCAAAACAAAAATAAGAAAGACAAATGGTCCCCCGGCTTTCACCGACTCACGGTTACCATGGTGACTGATTATTAAGCTGTTTCCAAGTTTCTGGAGATGTTTAGCTGTCGGTTCCTCGACAGATTCCATGAGATGATGAGAGGAGATGATTTTTCAGAGACGCGTGAATATACAACAATGCGAACTTACCACGGCACAAAGGCCTGGGTAGGCAAACGAAGCGGAGTTCTAACTTCTCCCTGCCCTTTACTCGCCGGCATCAGTCTCCATACTGATTTGTGAGAGTCATCATAAAGCACTGAACCCCAGTAAGCGGGCCACGTCTGGCCGCGAGGGCCAGATGTTTTGCCTGCGCCGACCCATTGGTACTAACGCACCTGTCATAACATGTCAAATAAAGCACGCAACATGTGAAATAAAGTGCATGCTGCTCTACTTTATTTATTTATTTTCTCTTTCTCTTTCTCCCAAATTGTACCTGGCCAATTACCCGACGTTTCCAGGCCGTCCCGGTCTCTGCTCCTCCCCCTCTGCTGATCCGGGGAGGGCTGCAGACTACCACATGCCTCCTCCCATACATGTGGAGTCACCAGCCGCTTCTTTTCACCTGACAGTGAGGAGTTTCACCAGGGGGATTTAGCACATGGTAGGATCACGCTGTTCCCCCCAGTTCCCCCTCCCCCCTGAACAGGCGCGCTGACAGACCAGAGGAGGCGCTAGTGCAGCGACCAGGACACATACCCACATCCGGCTTCCCACTCACAGACACGGCAGTTGTGTCTGTAGGGACGCCCGACCAAGCCGGAGGGGCAAGCGCTACTTTATTTTGACCTCACCTCACACCGTACACTTGACCTATGCCGTAGAGCGCGTGTAGACGTAAGAGGTACTCCGCGCTCTCTACAGTCCTTGACTTGACAGAGCTACTCACCAGCTAAGTCACACATAACCAATAACTGTCCTAAACCAAGAACATGGCCTGCACGAAAAGCGCAAAGTCGACCATCAGTTCAGATCTGACTGGACTGATCAGTTTCATTTTATTTTAGCGGACCACACCAATGCCAAACCGACATGCTTGATGTGCATGCACACTGTAGCTGTCTGCACAGCAGATGACCTCAAGCCACACTTCAACCCTATGCATGCTGCCAGTTTTAATGCCAACTAGCCTACAAAATCACATCACCACAAACAAAATATAGCAAATATGATGACATCGTACAAGTGCTCCGTTTCTACTATCTGTAAACCAACATGGCACAAGAGAGCAACAGCTGCATCACTGCATGCTTCATGCAACCTTGTTAAAGCTAAGAAGCCGTTCACTGATGCTGAGCTGATTATAACTGGTGCAGTTGAACAGTTGGTGGATGGATGGAATGATGGATGGATGTGTGGATGATGGATGGATGGATGGATGGATGATGGCTGGATGGATGGATGATGGATGGATGGAGGGAAAGGTAGATAAGTAGTGAGTTATATGAACAAAAGGATGTTTATCCTTGTTGGCCCTGTCATGTTTTGGGTTTGTTATTTGATGGAGTAATCTTTATTTAAACTTCTCCTCTTAAGAGAGGAGTAACCTTGGAGGAGGAGGTATCTGCATGTTTAACCAGTGTCTGCTTAATTAAACAGTTTTATCCTCCTATGAAGTGACCTTTCAACCTTCCCATCCAAAACAGAACATAGCTCTGTGGTGGCCATAAAAAGAGAATTAAACAAGGGGCTTCAGAAGAAAGAGGAACTGGATTCATATTAATGATGGCACACTGACACCAGACACGTCCTCTTTCACTCCTGCAGCTTAATGAAGGACCAATGCGTCCAACATGGAGAATGTTGAAGATTTCTGACTTGCGCTGATCAACACAGGACGGGAGTTTAATCTTTCTTGTGTTATAATGAAACTCCTATATCGCATCAGATATTCTATTACATTTTAAATATTAGATATTATATTTTAAATATTACATATATTTTGAATATTAGACATTATATTACATTTTAAATATTAAGTATTATATTATATCCTTTATCTGTAATATGAGACTGGCAGTTTTGTACATGCTGTTTTGATCCCAGAACATTTTTACTGTCAAGTTAGAAACCTGGACGAAATATTCAAATCTTGGGGCATCTGGGTAGCGTGGCGGTCTATTCCATTGCCTACCAACATCGAATCCCCGTGTTACCTCCAGCTTGGTGGGGCGTCCCTACAGACACGTGGGGAGCCGGATGTGGGTATGTGTCCTGGTCGCTGCACTAGCGCCTCCTCCGGTCGGTCGGGGCGCCTGTTCAGGAGGGAGGGGGATCTGGGGGGGAATAGGGTGACCCTCCCACGCACTGCGTCCCCCTGGTGAAACTCCTCACTGTCAGGGGAAAAGAAGCGGCTGGTGACTCCACATGTATGGGAGGAGGCATGTGGTAGTCTGCAGCCCTCCCTGGATCAGCAGAGGGGGTGGAGCATCCTGGTGTGTTTCTAAGGACCGTATGCTGATTCCTGCTCCCTCCTAACAAACAAGCCTCGTTACACAAACCGATCCTGGCTCAGCTTGTTCATGTTTTTATCTTCACGACTGTTTGAAGTCTCATCCTCCAACATGTGGACACACTGGTGAAGGACAAACGATCCCTTTGGTGCAGATGTTGATGCTGGTGTTGTTTACAAATGGCGAGATGGAAAAAGACTCCTCAAAAACTGTCTGTTTGATTCCAGGCATGCCCTCCATCAAGCGCACTGAAAGCTTAAAGGACAAGTTGATAACTTTAATCATCCTCTTATCACTTCAATGCATAAATTAAAAAGATAAATGTTCCAAGGCAGTTTAAGAAGTTCCAGGGCACAGACGAGCCGGGCCAGATAATGAACATAATTAATATCGCATCCCCGTGTGTGGCTTTCTGGGAGCTGCAGAAAGCGTCGTCCTTCCATCCGCACCATCATGGAGCACAGCAGACATGCTCGTACCCTCAGACACCATGGCGTCCATGTTGTTTACTCTGACACAGTACAACACGTGACCCAGGCCTCTCCGTGTCGCCTAATCTGCATTAAAGCTGATGAGGTCTGGACTCACTGCTGGCACAGTCCACCAGTCACATTAATAAAAACAATATGCCCCAATATGTTGTTGCTCCACTTCTGATTTCATAATGAAATATTCACGCCCGTCGCCTTGCACCCTCCAGGTTGAGGAGGAATAATCTCCCTTTCCTTCTTTTACCAAGTTAGAAATGGCGGTCAGGCTGGCAAAGCAACACTGGATTTGTGTCTTTCTTTTATTTCTGTCTGTAGTTTTGCAGTTTCTTGTTTACCTTGCTGGCAGAGAACTGGACATCCACTGGAGCGTCTTAACTTTGCACAGACAGCTTTGCTCCATGATGCACTTACATAAAGCTTAAATGATACCAACATCATGTCCGCGGCAGGGAGCAGACCTCCAGTCCTCGTCTTAAAAGGTGGAGCAACACGTAGCTTCACATGTGAAGTGTTCAGTCATACTCACTGAGTCACTTCATACGCGTCCTTCCTGACGACTTTCACTGCTACAAGGGTGGAGCTGTTTCCTGCTGAGCTGATGGCACACCAGCTAAAATGGCTGCTACACCTGGTTTGTAGTCCTGCTACACCTGGTTTGTAGTCCTTCTACACTGTGTTGTGTTTGTAGTCCTTCTACACCTGGTTTGTAGTCCTTCTACACTTGGTTTGTAGTCTTACCACACCTTGTTTGTAGTCCTTCTACACCTGGTTTGTAGTACTGCTATACCTTGTTTGTAGTCCTGCTACACCTGGTTTGTAGTTCCAGAACATCAGACTCAACAGCTTTGTTTCTCTCTGCCTCCTACATCCACTATATTACACCACTATTCTAAGGAAAAGTCACGGATTGCAGCTTTAAGAGCATTTTAAAAGATGACTGAATATAGAGTTTAGCTGTAACAAAAAGTTGCTCCTCATTCTTTAATGATCGCAGGCGTGCATACCAGGGGTTTACTGCATTTGCTCTCACTTCAGCTGTTCTCTCTTCAGCTGTTCTCACTGCAACTGTTCTCACTGCAGCTGTTCTCACTTCAACTGTGCTCACTGCAGCTGTTCTCACTGCAGCTGTTCTCACTGCAGCTGTTCTCACTGCAGCTATTCTCACTTCAGCTGTTCTCACTTCACCTGCTCTCACTGCAGCTGTTCTCACTGCAGCTGTTCTCACTGCAGCTGTTCTCACTTCACCTGCTCTCACTGCAGCTGTTCTCACTGCAACTGTTCTCACTTCACCTGCTCTCACTGCAGCTGTTCTCACTGCAACTGTTCTCACTGCAGCTGTTCTCACTGCAGCTGTTCTCACTGCAGCTGTTCTCACTTCACCTGCTCTCACTGCAGCTGTTCTCACTGCAACTGTTCTCACTTCACCTGCTCTCACTGCAGCTGTTCTCACTGCAACTGTTCTCACTTCAGCTGTTCTCACTGCAGCTGTTCTCACTGCAGCTGTTCTCACTGCAACTGTTCTCACTTCAGCTGTTCTCACTGCAGCTGTTCTCAGTTGAGCTGTTCTCACCTCGCCTTCTTAAACTGCTGTGTGTTGTACAACCAGCTAACAAACCGAATGTCCTGGGTACTTACAACAGTTACCCGCCCTGGGTTGGAGATTTGCCCGAGGTGATGATATTTTTTTTTTCTGCCTGAGCGGCCACAGACTCCAGAGTCTGTGTCCTAATTGCTGCTTTTGTATTAAGAATTAATTCCTGATTAAAAAAAATGATTGGATTTGATATTGAGGACTTTCAAATATTTTTCATCCTCCTTCATCAATTCCACCCTGTAGTTTCTCTCGCCCTCGAGGTCCGCGGTGGTGTAACGGTCTAAGCATCGGCTTTGTGTCAATGCAGTTGCCCACTGGGGACCGGGGTTCGCGCCCCGGTGACGCTGCATGGCTCCATCTGTCAAAGGTCCAGACTCTTCTGCACCGTGGTCCAACCACCACCACCACCATGACAGTATTTACCTGCAGCCTCCTTTATTAGAGGCACTTCCTGGGCAAGGCCTTGGACAGTATCCATCATTGGCTGCAGGGTTTAACTGGGACTGTCTCTGCAAACACGGACCCAGGGAAAGAAGGTGTGTTGACGGCAAAACAACACAAACCTGCTGCAAATACAACACAGACGGCTGTGTGTGTGGTTGTGTGACAATCTGTTAGTGGAAAAGGACCATGGCACCATGATGGACAGGACGGGCTGCAGATTTAGTCATGGGGATGTTAACGTTGTCTACTGCATGGCTGGGGGAGGCATGCAAGGATGCATGCAAGCCTTAAAGTGTGTGTGTGTGTGTGTGTGTGTGTGTGTGTGTGTGTGTGTGTGTGTGTGTGTGTGTGTGTGTGTGTGTGTGTGATATCATTTGCATTAGGGCAGACTAATGATAGACACAAACTAACTGTTTGTTTTAGTTTCACCAGCCAATAAGATTGAAGAAGGGGCATGGACCAGCCAATAAGATTGAAGGAGGGGCAGGGAGCAGCCAATAAGATTGAAGGAGGGGCAGGGATCAGCCAATTAGATTGAAGGAGGAGCAGGGAGCAGCCAATAAGATTGAAGGAAGGCAGGGACCAGCCAATAAGATTGAAGGAGGGGCAGGGACCAGCCAATAAGTTTGGAGGAGGGGCAGGGACCAGCCAATAAGTTTGGAGGAGGGGCAGGGACCAGCCAATAAGATTGAAGGAGGGGCAGGGACCAGCCAGTAAGTTTGGAGGAGGGGCAGGGACCAGCCAATAAGTTTGGAGGAGGGGCAGGGACCAGCTCGATATGATTTGTTATACAGAGAGGAGAAACTAAACAAGCCAGGAAAGCTGAATCAGGGACTGGTGTTCAGAACAGAAGCCCTAGTCATGTGACGTTTCATCTGCTTGTTATCACAATATGAAGAGGTGGAAAGCAGGATGAGTATTTATTTTGCCAGCTCTGGTGATTTTGTTTAGTTGCGGTCTCCGATGGACGGACAACTGTATCATATGTTAGTTCAGCAGACATGAGGCGAATATAGCTGCATTTCACAAACCAGCTTATAGAATCTTGATAATGGAAGGAAAAGTGGTATGACCCGTATGGGGGGGAGGGGGGGCTGAATACCGAGCTGTTCATTTTTATGTTGTGTTTTAATTCTTTTATTTCGTAATTTATTTTTCGTTGGGACTGTAGCCAACTATATGTGAATAGTGAACGGGTGAGGGAGTTGGATTCTTTCCAGATTCAGCTGTTTACATGTCCATCCATTATCCAAACTGCTTATCCTGCTCTCAGGGTCATGGGGATGCTGGAGCCTATCCCAGCAGTCACTGGGCAGCAGGTGGGGAGACACCCTGGACAGACCGCCAGGCCATCACACAGGGCCCACACACACACACACACACACACACACACACACACACACACACACATTCACACCTGGGGACAATGTAGTAGGCCAATTCACCTGACCTACATGTCTTTGGACTGTGGAGGAAACCGGAGCCCCCGGAGGAAACCCACACAGACATGGGGAGAACATGCAAACTCCACATAGAGGACGAGCCGGGGCCACCCCCAAGTTTGGACTACCCCGGGGGCTCGAACCCAGGACCATCTTACTGTGAGGCGACTGCGCTAACTACTGCGCCACCGTGCTGCCTGTTTAACACAAACACTACATGGATTTACTGTTTACATGTAAAACCATGTGACATTTGTGTTAAACCAATATTCCAGCCATGTGTGTTAACACACCTTAAGGGTTACTGTTGCAGCAACACGTCAGAGATGTGCTGTAGGTTTGTGCAGAGGCGAGTGGAGAGGTCTAGTCAGGGCGGGTGGAAAGGTCCGGTCAGGGCAGGTGGAGAGGTCCAGGTAGGATGAGTGGAGAAATGTGGTCAGGGCGGGTGGAAAGGTTCGGTCAGGGCAGTTGGAGAGGTCCGGTCAGGGTGGGTGGAGAGGTCCGGTCAGGGCAGGTGGAAAGGTCCGGTCAGGGCAGGTGGAGAGGTCCGGGTAGGATGAGTGGAGAAATGTGGTCAGGGCGGGTGGAAAGGTTCGGTCAGGGCGGTTGGAGAGGTCCGGTCAGGGTGGGTGGAGGGGTCCGGTTAGGGCGGGTGGAAAGGTCCGGTCAGGGCGGGTGGAGAGGTCCGGTCAGGGCAGGTGGAAAGGTCCGGTCAGGGCAGGTGGAGAGGTCCGGGTAGGATGAGTGGAGAAATGTGGTCAGGGCGGGTGGAAAGGTTCGGTCAGGGCGGTTGGAGAGGTCCGGTCAGGGTGGGTGGAGGGGTCCGGTCAGGGCGGGTGGAAAGGTCCGGTCAGGGCGGGTGGAGAGGTCCGGTCAGGGTGGGTGGAGGGGTCCGGTCAGGGCGGGTGGAAAGGTCCGGTCAGGGCGGGTGGAGAGGTCCGGTCAGGGCGGGTGGAGAGGTCTGGTCAGGGCGAGTGGAGAAATGTGGTTATGGTGGGTGGAGAGGTCCGGTCAGGGCGGGTGGAGAGGTCCGGTTAGGGTGGGTGGAGAAGTTCGGTCAGGGCGGGTGGAGAGGTCTGGTCAGGGTGGTTGGAGAGGTCTGGTCAGGGCGAGTGGAGAAATGTGGTCAGGGTGGGTGGAAAGGTTCGGTCAGGGCGGGTGGAGAGGTCTGGTCAGGGCGAGGGGAGAAATGTGGTCAGGGAGGGTGGAGAGGTCCGGTCAGGGCGAGTGGAGAAATGTGGTCAGGGCGGGTGGAAAGGTTCGGTCAGGGCGAGGGGAGAAATGTGGTCAGGGAGGGTGGAGAGGTCTGGTCAGGGCGAGTGGAGAAATGTGGTCAGGGCGGGTGGAAAGGTTCGGTCAGGGCGGGTGGAGAGGTCTGGTCAGGGCGGTTGGAGAGGTCCGGTCAGGGCGAGTGGAGAAATGTGGTCAGGGTGGGTGGAAAGGTTCGGTCAGGGCGGGTGGAAAGGTTCGGTCAGGGCGGGTGGAGAGGTTGGTCAGGGCGGTTGGAGAGGTCCGGTCAGGGCGAGTGGAGAAATGTGGTCAGGGTGGGTGGAAAGGTTCGGTCAGGGCGGGTGGAGAGGTCTGGTCAGGGCAGTTGGAGAGGTCCGGTCAGGGTGAGTGGAGAAATGTGGTCAGGGCGGGTGGAAAGGTCCCGTCAGGGCAGGTGGAGAGATCCGGTCAGGGCAAGTGGAGAAATGTGGTCAGGGCGGGTGGAAAGGTTGGGTCAGGGTGGGTGGAGAGGTCCGGTCAGGGCGAGGGGAGAAATGTGGTCAGGGCGGGTGGAGAGGTCCGGTTAGGGTGGGTGGAGAGGTCCGGTCAGAGGAGGCTGGGCCATATGTCACCACCAGAGGTTTATTGGAAGCCCAGTTGAATGTGAAGGGTGATGGTGATGAATCAACAGCGTGCGGCCCCCTGCAGACGTTGACGCCCCTGCTGTGCATGAGAATGCTCCCAGAGAGCCAGCCAGCACCAGTCCCTTTAATTGCCCCATTAACCACAGCAGTTTGTGTCTCTTAAATGTGTGTATACGGTGAATGAGAGCAGGTTGTGTGGTTGAGATAACTACTGACGGGATGCAGATTACCGGGGGACACGCACTTTGATCTGCTTCCTGCGCCTGTGGCAGCCTCCGTATTGTTTCTTGTTGTTTGCTGGGAGTTTCTTTGAGAAAGTGCCAGTCACTAGTAGCTGCCGGTCTCTGAACAGTTCATTACCAGCAACACATCTGTTTGCCGTCACGACGCCTTGGTCTCTGCTGCCGTCCCCTCTAAACTTTCAAGCAGAGGAATTTTAGTTGGTTTTTACAGCTGCTGTGCAGCGGGTTTGTCCTGACTCAGACTTGACGTGAATGAGATGAACGCTACAAACCTGTCAGGACACTGAAAAAAGGCCGTGGTTCACATTTGATATAGCTCTCAAATCATTATGTAGTCCAGCAGGCGGCATGGTAGCGCAGTGGTTAGCACGGTCGCCTCTCAGCAATAAGGTCCTGGGGTTCGAGCCCCAGGGTAGTCCAACCTTGGGGGTCGTCCTCTGTGTGGAGTTTGCATGTTCTCCCCGTGTCTGCGTGGGTTTCCTCCGAGGGCTCTGGTTTCCTCCCACAGTCCAAAGACATGTAGGTCAGGTGACTCAAAGACATGTAGGTCAGGTGACTCAAAGATATGTAGGTCAGGTGAATCAAAGACATGTAGGTCAGGTGAATTAAAGACATGTAGGTCAGGTGACTCAAAGACATGTAGGTCAGTTGACTCAAAGACATGTAGGTCAGGTGACTCAAAGACATGTAGGTCAGTTGACTCAAAGACATGTAGGTCAGGTGACTCAAAGACATGTAGGTCAAGTGAATCAAAGACATGTAGGTCAGGTGACTCAAAGACGTAGGTCAGGTGACTCAAAGACATGTAGGTCAAGTGAATCAAAGACATGTAGGTCAAGTGAATCAAAGACATGTAGGTCAGGTGACTCAAAGACATGTAGGTCAAGTGAATCAAAGACATGTAGGTCAGGTGACTCAAAGACATGTACGTCAAGTGAATCAAAGACAGGTAGGTCAGGTGAATCAAAGACATGTAGGTCAAATGAATCAAAGACAGGTAGGTCAAGTGAATCAAAGACATGTAGGTCAGGTGAATCAACCACAGGTGAATCAAAGACATGTAGGTCAGGTGACTCAAAGACATGTAGGTCAGGTGAATCAAAGACATGTAGGTCAGGTGAATCAAAGACACGTAGGTCAGGTGACTCAAAAGACGTAGGTCAGATGAATCAAACCCATGTAGGTCAGGTGAATCAAACACATGTAGGTCAGGTGAATCAAACACATGTAGGTCAGGTGAATCAAAGACACGTAGGTCAGGTGACTCAAAAGACGTAGGTCAGGTGAATCAAAGACATGTAGGTCAGGTTAATCAAACACATGTAGGTCAAGTGAATCAAACACATGTAGGTTAGGTGAATCAAACACATGTAGGTCAGGTGACTCAAACACATGTAGGTCAGGTGAATCAAAGACATGTAGGTCAGGTGAATCAAAGACATGTAGGTCAGGTGAATCAAAGACATGTAGGTTAGGTGACTCAAACACATGTAGGTCAGGTGAATCAAACACATGTAGGTCAGGTGAATCAAACACATGTAGGTCAGGTGAATCAAAGACATGTAGGTCAGGTGAATCAAAGACATGTAGGTCAGGTGAATCAAACACATGTAGGTCAGGTGACTCAAACACATGTAGGTCAGGTGAATCAAAGACATGTAGGTCAGGTGAATCAAAGACATGTAGGTCAGGTGAATCAAAGACATGTAGGTCAGGTGAATCAAAGACACGGAGGTCAGGTGAATCAAAGACATGTAGGTCAGGTGAATCAAAGACATGTAGGTCAGGTGAATCAAAGACATGTAGGTCAGGTGAATCAAAGACATGTAGGTCAGGTGAATCAAAGACATGTAGGTCAGGTGAATCAAAGACACGGAGGTCAGGTGAATCAAAGACACGGAGGTCAGGTGAATCAAAGACATGTAGGTCAGGTGAATCAAAGACATGTAGGTCAGGTGAATCAAAGACACGGAGGTCAGGTGAATCAAAGACATGTAGGTCAGGTGAATCAAAGACATGTAGGTCAAGTGAATCAAAGACATGTAGGTCAGGTGACTCAAAGACACGGAGGTCAGGTGAATCAAAGACACGGAGGTCAGGTGAATCAAAGACATGTAGGTCAGGTGAATCAAAGACATGTAGGTCAGGTGAATCAAAGACATGTAGGTCAGGTGAATCAAAGACATGTAGGTCAGGTGAATCAAAGACACGGAGGTCAGGTGAATCAAAGACACGGAGGTCAGGTGAATCGGCAGTAGTAAATTGTCCCTAAGTGTGTGTGTGGGCCCTGTGATGGCCTGGCGGCCTGTCCAGAGTGTCTCCCCGCCTGCCGCCCAATGGCTGCTGGGGTAGACTCAAGCATCCCGTGACCCTGAGAGCAGGATGAGCGGTGTGGGTGATGGATGGATGGGTGTAGTCCAGCCCTTTGTATTTGACCTAAAAGTGGATCTCTATTCCTGATTAATGAACGTTTTTGTACAACGTGGTTGTGTCATTTTAGTCTTAACAGAGTAGAAAAAAAACATGTTTACTTGTCACGTGTGGGTGTTTGATGGGTAGCAGCTGCTGTGTTTCTGAAACACAGCAGCTTGTCTGACAGGAAACATCACATCAGGGGATCAGATGTACGGCACCGATGCAAATCATCTTTCTTTCGGATTGTACACTTATTAAGCTTCGTCAGTACCCGCAGAAGATTCGAGTTCCACAGTGTTCCTCTCTTCTTTCCTCTCCCCGCAACATTTTTGGTGATTTGGATTCATTCAGTTGGTGAGGGCCTGTGGAAGAATTTCCTCGTGAGGGGTAACGTCTGGGAACCATCTTTTTAATGAAAAGCTACCTGGGAAGGTTTGACGCCGGCATTTCGGGGGGGGGGGCAGAGAACTACACCATCCTGCTGCTGGCGGATCAGAGAGGAACTGTTGATGGTTGGCTCCCTTCATAATGCTGGATGCTGCTGAGGCCTTATGAGGAGATCAGAAGGTCCCTTCACCATCTCAGTACAAACTGGCCTCCCTGTGTCTTCTTCCTGCAGCGGGACTCCTCTGTTTGGACATGTTGCTTCCACGGTTGGAGACAAATGGTAGAAATATTGACAATGGCTGTAGTGCTTCCAACAGTGAATCCCAGACTCTTCCAGTCAGGAACCCCTTACATAAAGGGAAATACCCCCCCCCCACTGCCCACCTAGCTTGGTGGAATGATTTGTAATCAATACATTTGCAAAAAAGAAAAGAAAAGAGCATTTCTGTCTTTCTGTCAACACAGCTGAATTAGACTACTGGCGCAGACCTCTGTCGTCACTGCCAGCTGTTGCCAGCTTCATGAGATCGATAACTGCTGTTTATTCTCTTACTTTCTCTTCTCCTCTATATTCAGCCAAAGCCTCTTCATTTCTTCTACTGATTCAGCTGTTTTCTGTACTTAGTTCCCTTACAGCTAGTCACTACTCTTCTTTCTCAAATGGCTCTTGTGTTAGTAGAGCCTCTCGTTCCTAGGTTGTTACTAGGTCATTACTGGGTTGTTACTAGGTCATTACTAGGTCATTACTAGGTTGTTACTAGGTCATTACTGGGTCGTTACTAGGTCAGTACTAGGTTGTGACTAGGTCATTACTGGGTTGTTACTAGCTTCGAGCTTAGCCTAGCTTAACATTTAGCTCTATTGCATTTGCAGCCAAATATAATAATATCTAATGATAGTAGTAGTAGTAGTAGTAGTAGTAATAGTAGTAGCAGTAATATTAGTATAGGAGTAGTAGTAGTAGTAATAGTAGCAGTAGTAGTAGTAATAGTAGTAGCAGTAATATTAGTAATAGTAGTAGTAGTAATAGTAGCAATAGTATTAGTAGTAGTAGTAATAGTAGTAGCAGTGATATTAATAGTAGTAGTAGTAGTAATAGTAGCAGTAATAGTAGTCGTAGTCTGTCAGTCTGTCAGTAGGTAGGTGATGGTGTGTGTGTGTGTGTGTGTGTGTGTGTGTGTGTGTGTGTGTGTGTGTGTGTGTGTGTGTGTCCATAGAGACTACAGTATTTATCAGCTTCCAGCTTATCAGCACTCTCACCAGTACTGCTCTCATCTTTAACCTCTTCTCCGCATTTCATCCCTCGGCCACCCACATAACCTGCTCATGTCATCATCCAGCTCATACCATACTCACATGAACACATCCACCCATCACACATATAAACTTCTCATGTCATCATCCAGCTCATACCATACTCACATGAACACATCCACCCATCACACATATAACCTGCTCATGTCATCATCCAGCTCATACCATACTCACATGAACACATCCACCCATCACACATATAAACTTCTCATGTCATCATCCAGCTCATACCATACTGACATGAACACATCCACCCATCACACACATAACCTGCTCATGTCATCATCCAGCTCATACCATACTGACATGAACACATCCACCCATCACACACATAACCTTCTCATGTCATCATCCAGCTCATACCATACTGACATGAACACATCCACCCATCACACACATAACCTGCTCATGTCATCATCCAGCTCATACCATACTGACATGAACACATCCACCCATCACACACATAACCTGCTGATGTCATCATCCAGCTCATATCATACTCACATGAACACATCCACCCATCACACACATAACCTGCTCATGTCATCATCCAGCTCATACCATACTGACATGAACACATCCACCCATCACACGCATAACCTGCTCATGTCATCATCCAGCTCATACCATACTGACATGAACACATCCACCCATCACACACATAACCTTCTCATGTCATCATCCAGCTCATACCACACTGACATGAACACATCCACCCATCACACACATAACCTTCTCATGTCATCATCCAGCTCATATCATACTCACATGAACACATCCACCCATCACACACATAACCTTCTCATGTCATCATCCAGCTCATACCATACTGACATGAACACATCCACCCATCACACACATAACCTGCTCATGTCATCATCCAGCTCATACCATACTGACATGAACACATCCACCATCACACACATAACCTGCTCATGTCATCATCCAGCTCATACCATACTGACATGAACACATCCACCCATCACACACATAACCTGCTGATGTCATCATCCAGCTCATACCATACTCACATGAACACATCCACCCATCACACACATAACCTGCTCATGTCATCATCCAGCTCATACCATACTGACATGAACACATCCACCCATCACACGCATAACCTGCTCATGTCATCATCCAGCTCATATCATGTCCAGATGGGGAAGATAAGTGATTTAGCTGAGTTTGAAGTCTCATTACAGAGGGCGGCTCTGACTTCCTGGCTGAGCCCTCTTCATCTTCATAAAGCCTTCATCATGGAGGATTTAATGTTCTGCCAGCGCTCTGATATTGGATCCTCTTCATATTGTTGGAGCAGGTATTCAGAGTGAAATAACTCGTCTTTAACCTGATGGGATTAACAGACTCGTTTTGTTCTTTTCTCGGCTTACTGAGAAGAAGGTAGTTAAGGCTTCTGAGCTGAAGACATCCAGGAAGACGTGGGAGAAATGACTGCTCATGTGACCGCCACGTTCTTAGACTTTACATTAGTATGCGGGAATGGGCAGGATAAGAAACTATAAAGACATTAAAAAGGAATTTCCCAAGTTGATAAAGTCACATTTTACTTTCTGCTAACTGACATCTGCCTCACATTATCCATGACAGTTCTTATGTGCAGAGCACTGTTCACTGAGCGGGTCCGTGTGTGGTTTAATGAAACCAGGGATGTGTGTTACTAGTAAACCCAGTCAGAACAGACTGAAATATAAAGGTGAGGATGAAACATAGCATCTTCCTTTTCTGAACACCTTCACTGAACACCTCAGTTCAGAGGAGTGTTCTGAACACCACACGCATGTATCCATACATCACCCAGAACACCACACGTCTGTAGCCACACATCATCCAGAAGACCACACATATGTATCCACACATCATCCAGAAGACCACACGTATGTATCCACACATCACCAAGAACACCACACATATGTATCCACACATCATCCAGAACACCACACGTATGTATCCACACATCACCAAGAACACCACACGTATGTATCCGCACATCACCAAGAACACCACACATATGTATCCACACATCATCCAGAACACCACACGTATGTATCCACACATCATCCAGAACACCACACGTATGTATCCACACATCACCCAGAACACCACACATATGTATCCACCCATCACCAAGAACACCACACATATGTATCCACACATCACCCAGAACACCACACATATGTATCCACCCATCACCAAGAACACCACACATATGTATCCACACATCACCAAGAACACCACACATATGTATCCACACATCACCCAGAACACCACACGTATGTATCCACCCATCACCAAGAACACCACACATATGTATCCGCACATCACCAAGAACACCACACATATGTATCCACACATCACCAAGAACACCACACGTATGTATCCACCCATCACCAAGAACACCACACATATGTATCCACACATCATCCAGAACACCACACGTATGTATCCACACATCATCCAGAAGACCACACATATGTATCCACACATCATCCAGAACACCACACGTATGTATCCACACATCACCAAGAACACCACACGTATGTATCCACACATCATCCAGAACACCACACGTATGTATCCACACATCATCCAGAACACCACACGTATGTATCCACACATCATCCAGAACACCACACGTATGTATCCACACATCATCCAGAACACCACACGTATGTATCCACACATCACCAAGAACACCACACGTATGTATCCGCACATCACCAAGAACACCACACATATGTATCCGCACATCATCCAGGGGATGAAGCCACATATCGCTGGCTGGACAGTTATGAATCATCATGAGTTTTATGTGTTCTTCAAAGCCACCTTGGAAGCTTCTGTCCCATCATGCATGTTCCCATCATGCATGTTCCCATCGTGCATGTTCTCATCATGCATGTTCCCAGTGCATTCCCACACATCTGTCGACACAAACTGAAGCCTGCATCTCAGTTTCTGCTGTTGTTGCACCAGGACAGGTTGTTATATGTGTATATGTTATATTGTGGCAGGATGAGGAAAAACACAGGAGACGAAGGCGAGTTTGAACTTTATTCCTCAGCTCCAAAACCAAACTGAAACAGGAACAACCCTGCACCAGAGAGCCCGGGAACGTAAACCACGCCCCCAGCTCACAGCCCTGCTGGGTGAGAGGCATAGCCCCTAGTGTCCGCCACAGTATTACATATGTATATGTTATATGTTACATATATGTTACGAGTATATGCTATGTTATTTGTGTGTTATATGTTACATACATTTCACATGTGTATGTTATGTTACATATGTGTATGTTATGTATGTTATATGTGTGTATGTTATATGTTACATGTGTATGGTGTATGTTACGTGTACATGTTGTGTGTATGTTATATGTTAAATGTGTCTATATGTTATGTTACATGTGTGTGTTATATGTTACATATATGGTACATGTGTATATGTTACGTGTGTTATAGGTTACATATGTGTATGTTATATGTGTATAATTATGTTACTTGTGTATGTATGTTATGTTACATGTGTATATGTTATATGTTACATGTGTATGTTATGTTACATATGTGTATATGTGATGTGTGTTATGTTGCATGTGTATATGTAATATATTACATGTGTGTGTTATGTTACATATGTATATATGTGATGTGTGTTATGTTACATGTGTATATGTTATATTTTACATGTGTATGTTATGTTACATATGTGTATATGCGATGTGTGTTATGTTACATGTGTATATGTAATATGCTATATGTGTATGTTATATGTTACACGTGTATGTTATGTGTATATTTGTATATATTTTAAGTTACATGTGTCTGTTACGTGTGTATATCTTGTTATGTTACATGTGTATATGTTTTATATATTACATGTGTATATATGTTATGTGTGTGTGTTATGTTACATGTTATATGTTATAAGTGTATATGTTACATGTGTTTTATATGTTATGTGTCTATGGTACATGTGTGTGTGTGTTATGTGAATGTTATATGTGTATATGTTATGTTATTTGTTATATTCTTTACAGAATTAAACATACGTCTCAATGAGTAATGTAGAACTCAGTGGAAATTCATTTTAGTTAGAAGTAGGTGAGCTGCATCTTTAAACTCACCCTGGTGGTGTTTTCTCCTGCTGATGTAAAGACCAGTCACCGCCCGTCTTCCTCATAGTTCCACTTGGCATTACTGTTACACTTCAAACCGTTTCATCTGTTGCACCGACCAGCATCTGTTCCTCCACCCGCCGCCAATGCCTCAATTTCCACTGCCAGTAGGGCCATATCTCTACCGAGCACAGCAGAAGCCTGCACATCCACCACCACCGCCATGTTCTCCATTCTGCCGCCATGTTATTGAATGACTTCAACTCAAAAATACGAAATATCTTTGACAACATTACACCTGTTAAAACCAAAAACATAAAAAAACAAAAAGCCCCCTGGAGAAATGGAGTGGTTGCTAGGCAGCTTAAGAGAGACTGTCGCCAAGCGAAACAACAGTGGAGAAAGACTAAACTGAACTGACAGACTGAACAAGTACTGCAAAAAAAATAAACAGGCCAGACAGTCTTTTTTCTCTAAAATCATTAATGAAAATATTAACAATAGTAAAGTGCTTTTCTCTACTATTGACCGACTTATTAATCCACCATCTCCAAACCCATCAGAGATGCTGTCCACTCAAACATGTGAGCAGTTCGCTACATTCTTCAATAACACAATTACTGCCATTAGACAGAACATTAGTGCCTCAAGATCCAGTAATGAACCCACCCTCCAGTTCTCCAGAAATATCCCTGGCGCCATGTCTCACTTTGGCACTCTAGACCTTAACAGTCTAGACAATATTGTTAAGCAGCTCAGGTCGTCCACCTGCTGCTTGGATCCTCTCCCTTCCGCATTTTTTAAAAATGTTTTGAATTGCTTAGTACATGACGTTTTAGAAATTATTAACTACTCTCTTCAGGCAGGTATATTTCCTGCAGCACTTAAGACAGCTGTCGTTAAACCACTTCTGAAGAAGAGTAATCTTGATGCAACAGTTATTGCCAACTACAGGCCCATCTCCAACTTACCATTCCTCCACAAATTCTATGAAAAAACAGTTTATTCTCAGCTTAATAACTATTTAATATCTAACAACCTTCTAGGCATTTGTCAATCAGGTTTTCGATCTCACCATAGCACACAAACAGCACTTATCAAAGTTGTGAACAATCTGCATATGAACACAGATTCTAATAAAATGTTTGTTCTTGTTCCTGGATCTCAGTACCGCCTTCAACACCGTTGATCATGATATTTTGCTAGAGAGATTAGAAAAATGGGTCGGCCTTTCTGGACCGGTTCTCAACTAGTTTAGAACATACCTTCAGGACAGGCAGTTCTTTATGTCCATTGGAGACTTTTCCTCGGACAAAGTGGGTATAATGTGTGGGGTACCCCAAGGTTCGATTCTTGGACCACTATTATTCAATCTCTATATGCTCCCACTTGCACATGTTATACAGAAACACAAAATAAATTACCATAATTATGCAGATGATTCACAACTGTACGTATCCCTGTTGCCTGATGACCTAGCTCCCATACGTTCCCTAATTCAGTGTATTGACGATATTACTTTATGGATGTCAGATAACTTTTTACAACTGAACAAAGACAAGACAGGAATACCTATTTTTGGTGCAGAGACTCAGAGAGAGACTTGCAGCTCATCTCAGCTCTCTGTCTCAGGAGTGCAAAGGTGAAGCTAGAAATCTTGGTGTAATCATAGACAGTGATCTAAATTTTAAGAGCCACCTCACAAGATTGGCCTTCTACCATCTTAAAAACATTTCAAAACTAAGGGGCTTTCTATCAACATCAAACTGTGAGAAGTTAATCCATGCATTTATAACAAGTAGACTAGACTACTGTAATGGACTATTCACCGGCCTCCCAAAATCAGTTGTGCGCCAACTACAATTAATTCAAAATGTGTTCTCACGTGTTCTCACCAGAACTAAAAAGTATGAGCACATTACACCTGTTCTTACATCTCTGCATTGGCTCCACGTCAAAACTAGAACTGATTTTTAAATTCTTTTAATTGTATACAAAGCACAAAATGGCCTTGCACCACGCTACATAAAAGACGTGTTAATTCCTTACAAACCAGCAAGACCTCTCAGGTCCATGGCAGTGGTCTTTTAACCATCCCTCGTGCTAGATCTACAGCAGGGGAAGCTGCATTTTCTATTTACGCCCCAAGTAGATGGAACGCCCTGCCTGAGGACTTGAGGGAGGCCCCTCTTTTTAAAACGGCCTACAGCTAAGTTCATAGTGTCTGTGTATGTGTGTGTGTTTTATATATTTTGCTATTTTTATATACTCTGCTCTATTGTTACTTTTAATTATTCAGTGTTTATGGCACTTTTATTTATTTATTTCACTAACTCAGTTTTAAACATGCTTGTACTTTTCTAAAACTTGCCTGTACTTTTATTTATTTGTTTTTTGTGAGGGGGGAGATTTTATTGATTTCATTGTTTTATTGTGTGAAGCACTTTGTGTTACATTTGTTTGTATGAAAAGTGCTATACAAATAAAATCTGATTGATTGACTGATTGATGTCAGAAGGCCTCACAGGGTAATGGGTGTATTTCTGTCCCCCGAGCTCACTGATCTTCCTCCCAGAGCCCTAACCTGACCTAAACTACACAAACCCAACCCTAAACCCAGCCACTTCTAACCTTATGAACCAACCAACCCCACACACACACACACACACACACACACAGAGAACACACAGATTAGACAGATTAACAATTAGACATGCAGGCTTCTGGGTTTGAGCGAGGTGCAAAAACAACAACCTCTCCTTAAACATAGGAACAACAAAGGAGGTCATTATTGACTTTAGAAAGACCAGCGCCCACCATACCCCTCTGACCATCAGTGGTATGGACGTGGAGAGACTCAGCAGTGTTAAGTTCCTGGGAATTCACATCACAGAGGACCTCTCCTGGTCCTCACATGTCACTACAGAGGACCTCTCCTGGTCCTCACATGTCACTACAGAGGACCTCTCCTGGTCCTCACATGTCACTGTGCTCTCCATGAAAGCCCAGCAGCGTCTTCACTTCCTGGGGTGTCTGAAGAAGGCGAATCTCTCCCCCACCCATCCTCATCACATCCTACAGAGGCACCATAGAGAACATCCTGACCAGCTGTATCACTGTCTGGCATGGGAACTGCAAGGCCTCCGACCACAAACCCCTACAGCGGGTAGTGAAGACAGCTGGACAGATCATAGGAACTGCTCTCCCATCCATCCAGGCCATCTATGATGCACGGTGCACCCGGAAGGCTCTCATCGTGAAGGACCCCACCCACCCTTCCCACATCCACTTCACCCTCCTACCCTCTGGCAGGAGGTACCGGAGCATCCATGCTGCCTCCACCACACTATGCAACAGTGTCATTCCTCAGGCCGTGAGGTTCCTCAACAGCCTGAACACTGAGACCTTCCACACAATGACTTTCTGACCGTCTTGCTCACCGTCCGTGTCAGGTGTGCTAGTGAGGTTTAGGTCTGTGAAGTCATTCTTGTTTTTAAAGCACTTTTTGTTTTTAATATCTATTGTGTGTTACTTGTTTTTATGTGGCACTGAGGTCCTTGTGAAACGTAATTCCATGCCCTTGTATGTATGAGACATGCATATGAGGCAATGACAAATAAAAGCAGTCTCAGTCTAAGTCCTCAAACTCAACCCAGGCTTTGTAAGCGCCGCCTAATGTGCAGAATTTGAGGGGTTTTTTTCTTTTCCTCTGCAGCTCCAAAACATCACTCAGAGGATTAATTAGTCCAGTAATGACGGATAGCATCAGACTTTCCCCTGAGTGAGAACACAATTTCATGGCACTATTTTTTACACACAGCATGATGGGTTGTTGGCATACCCCACATTATAGTACCGTTAAACCAGTCTCACACTCCATCACACTGCTTTCTACAGCCACTCCATATCTACGCTTGGTTCTGACATGAAGATCCCATGCAGTATGCTGGAGAAGAGCTACTTACATCATCATGACTATTGTTATTAGTATCTAGTTTATTATATTCATAGTATTTATTAGAATTGAAGTTCCAAGCTGAACATTCGTCACATTTTCTAACATCCTGCTGTTTCCCAGTCACGTCATTATAAAGAGCAAAGCGTTATCATAATTAACTAACTGTAGGACCCCAAGCATGCTGTGACCCGCTTTGACCCCGCCGCCGGTCTCCCGGCCCCCCGTTTAGGCAGCATGCCTCCTCCAGAGGTGAGGGGATAAAGGTTCTTGGCGATGGAAGGAGGCCGTGGGAGTCTTTCCCCGTGATTCTTGTGTGAGGAACAGGGCGGGGCTGCTCGTAGCGACCGAGACGTGGTGGGACACTTCAGATTTGTGTTCAGACAAGCAGAGTCCGATCAGCTGTGTGCCTGACTGGCACCTGAGGCGAACTGTCTTCTCACATGGCAGGATGAGCGTGTCGGTTTTGGTGTTTTTTACCTTAAACCCGACCTAGATCTCACTGGTCAGCGGACGGGATCCCAGAGTAAACCTTAAGAAAAACCTCAAATGTTGCCCACAATGTGCTAATTAATGAGTCTCTTTAATTGCTTTGTCCCTGATAAGTATATTGATGCAGATTAAGTGGCAGTAATCAGTGAATGGTTGGTCCGATGGTTTTGTTGGATTCTGAGGTTCTGGGTGTGCTCTGCATGACAGACTGGTGTCGTGTTCTCACTCCTCTCACATTGATTGTGTGTTAAACTGGACCCGTGTCCGTGTTAGCGTCCACGGTGGACTTGTAAACCGGTCCTTTTCTCTGGTTTCACGTGCATCGATTATACGTGGTCGATAGGCCAGGCGGTCTGTAGAGCGGAAATTGAAAAGGCAAACCTGTATCAGGTAACGTGTGCTGGTCTGAGTGAAAGTGTGTGAGTTAATCCACCAGAGTACACATCTGACCGCTGAAATACTAAATACCATACCATAAAAACATGATACCATAGTACACGTGTGACCGCTGAAATACTAAATACCATACCATAAAAACATAATACCATAGTACACGTGTGACCGCTGAAATACTAAATACCATACCATAAAAACATGATACCATAGTACACGTGTGACCGCTGAAATACTAAATACCATACCATAAGAACATAATACCATAGTACACGTGTGACCGCTGAAATACTAAATACCATACCATAAAAACATAATACCATAGTACACGTGTGACCGCTGAAATACTAAATACCATACCATAAAAACATAATACCATAGTACACGTGTGACCGCTGAAATACTAAATACCATACCATAAGAACATAATACCATAGTACACATGTCTGACCAGTAGAAATACACCCGTCCAAATGAAAATATGTCTCCACATTTAGAGAAAAATAAACCTCAATCCTGGATAATTAAACTAGTAACCTTTTTCACTTTGACAAAGCAGACGTGTGGGACAGTATCTGTCCTAGAGGGGGCGCTGTGGGTAGCTGTGTGTCATTGTGCGTGGTGTTTGTGTTATAGTGTGCTGCTCGGGTGCCAGCTCAGATTGTCCACCCAGATGGGTTTTTGCCATGACAAGTGCTGCGGCGTGGGCATGCAGCGGCGTGGGCGTGCTGCGGCGTGGGCGTGCAGCGGCGTGGGCGTGCAGCGGCGTGGGCGTGCTGCGGCGTGGGCGTGCAGCGGCGTGGGCGTGCTGCGGCGTGGGCGTGCAGCGGCGTGGGCGTGCAGCGGCGTGGGCGTGCTGCGGCGTGGGCGTGCAGCGGCGTGGGCGTGCTGCGGCGTGGGCGTGCAGCGGCGTGGGCGTGCAGCGGCGTGGGCGTGCTGCGGCGTGGGCGTGCAGCGGCGTGGGCGTGCTGCGGCGTGGGCGTGCTGCGGCGTGGGCGTGCAGCGGCGTGGGCGTGCTGCGGCGTGGGCGTGCTGCGGCGTGGGCGTGCAGTGGCGTGGGTGTGCAGCGGCGTGGGCGTGCTGCGGCGTGGGCGTGCAGCGGCGTGGGCGTGCAGCGGCGTGGGCGTGCTGCGGCGTGGGCGTGCTGCGGCGTGGGCGTGCTGCGGCATGGGCATGCAGCGGCGTGGGCGTGCTGCGGGCTGGACCCTGCGACGTGGCTCAGAGTGGTATGGGAGACCAAGACACAGAGATGTCAGTAGAAATACAATCTTGTTATTGGCCATCAGAAACCTAATGGTGGTTCCTGGTAAGCCCGGTCACAAGGGTGTTCAAATGGACGACCGGAGACGAGCATGGAGACGGGCGGGTTTCCCCCGGCTGCTGCTGAAACCACACATGACACGATGGAGATATTGATTAACGGTCTGTTGAAAGGCCGGCTGGGGGAGAAGGTCATGCCAAGGTTTTCAACACGGCAGGAACATGGAGGCATCTGACCTGCCGGCTGAGTTTTAGGGGGGTTGAAGTGGGAACGCCGTCCCTCGGCAGTGCGGAGAGAGGCAGAGCAATCTTCCTAAATGGAATGCATCCATGCTGAAACTCACGAGGCAGGACCCCCAGCGGACTGCCTCGTGAGTTCAACCCTCTAAAAACGCCTTGCAGCAGTTTCATCACAGTTAACACAGGCGGCTGACGTCAACATTATTGGGGGGGGGGTTGTCAACATGTGACTGCAGTTCCTCCATCGGCGGGGCTGCAGAGGGCAAGAGAACATAGCCATTAGCGTCACCAAGGATCTGTTCTTGTCGAGGTTAAAGGTCAAACTAAATTGAAGAAGGAAAAACATTTTAATGGTCAATTTACAGAAGGCTCCACATACGGTCTCAGTCCCCAGGCGACACATTCACAAGACTTGTGAACGCACACATAACGCCAGACACATGGATTTCATTTCACCGAGGGGATTTAGGGAGCAAGGCTGGGCATCAGTAACTTGCTCAAGAGTTTATGGACAGTGTAGAGATGGACAGCATCTTCCAGCTCTCAGCCTACATCTTCAAAATAGACTCTGGCATAAGTAGGATTGTTTCCTTTTTTCAGAGCTGTTTGTTTTTTATATGTTCATCAGACGTGAATACTTCTCTGTTGCGTGACAAAAAACTAATTCCAACACAAGTCAAAGATGATGACTCCCTCAAAACAACAACATGGTTCTGTGAAGTCCTCTTTCTCTGTCTTCATGTCTTCCTGTCAAGACAATATTGTTTACATCCATTCTGTCTTTATTAAGACAATAATTAGCTCAAAGAAGTAAAGGAGTAAAGAGAGGAAAATACACTCAGTAGAGTCCCTCACACACACACACACACACACCTGCTCCCTACCTTCACTACAGATCACAATGTCATTCGTGAACATCATAGTCCATGGAGACTCCTGCCTGATCTCGTCTGTCAACCTGTCCATCACTATTGTAAACAAGAAAGGGCTCAGAGCCGATCCTTGATGTAATCCCACCTCCATCTTGAACCCATCTGTAATTCCAACCACACCTCACCACTGTCACGCTTCCCTCATACATATCCTATACCACTCCTACATACTTCTCTGCTACTCCTGAGTTCCTCATACAATACCACACCTCCTCTCATCTCATCTCATCTCATCTCATCATCAGCTGCTTCTCCGGGGTCGGGTCATGGTGGCAGCAAGCTAAGTGAGACACTCCAGATGTCCCTCCCCCCAGCAACACCCTCCAGCTCCTCCTGGGGGATCCCAAGGCGTTCCCAGGCTAGTTTAGACATGTAGTCCCTCCAGCGAGTTCTGGGTCTACCTCGGGGCCTCCTCCCAGTTGGACGTGCCTGGAAATCCTCCAAAGGAAGCCGCCAAGAAGGCATCCTAATCAGATGCCTGAACCAACTCAGTTGGCTCCTTTCGACGTGAAGCAGCAGCGGCTCTACTCTGAGCTCCCTCCAGATGTCCAAACTCCTCACCCTATCTCTAAGGCTGAGCCCAGACACCCTACGGAGGAAACTCAATTCAGCTGCTTGTAACCACAATCTTACCCTTTTGGTCACGACCCAAAGCTCATGACCATAGGTGAGGGTTGGTACAAAGATTCACTGGTAATTTGAGAGCTTTGCCTTATGGTCCAGCTTCCTGTTCATCACAACAGTCCGGCACAACGTCCACATTACTGCTGATGCTGCACCGTTCCGCCTGTCAATCTCCCGCTCCATCCTACCCTCACTCATGGACAAAATCCTGAGATACTTGAACTCCTTCACTTGAGGCAACAACTCATCGCCAATCCGGAGGGAGCAATCCACCATTTTCCAGTGGAGAACCATGGCCTCAGACTTGGAGATGCTGACTCTCATCCTGGCCATTTCACACTCAGCTAGAAACTGCCCCAGTGCACGCAGGATGTCGCGTTCTGATGAAGCCAACAAAACCACAACATCTGCGAAGAGCAGAGATGCAATTCTGAGGTTCCCAAAATGGACACACTCCTCACCTTGGCTGCGTCTTGGGATCCTGTCCATGAATATCACAAACAGAATCGGCAACAAGGGACAACCTTGGCGGAGTCCGACACCCACAGAAAACATGTTTGACTTTGTACCGAGAATGCAGACACAGCTCTCCGTTTGGTTAGATACGGACCGGATGGCTTGTAGCAACTGCCCCAGTACCCCGTACTCCCGCAGTACCCCCCACAGAGTCCCCCCGGGTACACGGTCGTAAGCCTTCTCCAAGTCCGCAAAACACATGTAGACTTGCTAGTCAAACTCCCATGTGAGTTGGTCCGTTGTTCCATGGCCAGGACCGAATCTGTATTGTTCTTCCTGGATCCGAGGTTTGACAATTGGTCGGAGCCTCCTTTCCAGTACCCTAGGGGCCTCTCCCAGACGTTCTCAGTTCACCTTCACTACACGTTTGGGTTTGCCGGGTCTGTCCGGCAGCCTTCCCTGCCATCTGATCCAACTCACCACTGGGTGGTTATCAGCTGACAGTTCTGCTCCTCTCTTCACCTGAGCGTCTAAAACATACAGCCACAGATCTGATGATAAAGTCTATCATCGATCTTCAGATGAACTACCTTATGTTCGAACATGGTGTTTGTTATGGCCAATCCATGACTCACAGAAGTCCAATAACAAGGCACCACTCGGGTTCCAATCGGGCAGGCCAAAAATAAGACCCAGGTTGGGAAAAAACACAATCATACTTTAAGGGAATTCTTAGTGATATTGTGCAAATAAGGTCTGTTTGTCAAGCTGATAAAATCCAAACAGAATGGATCAGTGAAACAGAACCAGCTTCACTTAAACAACAGCGATTGCAGCAATACGCCTAATTTCTGTTTCTCTCAGACTCTCAGATCGAGTCCCATGATGGCAGTACTGGTTTCGAACTTGTAGCATGTGCATACATATTCCTTAGACTTCCGAGTAAATGGCTAACGCGGCTGTGGTCCTCATTTCTCCAGCTGTTAGTTTGAGTCCCATCAAACTGGCACTCGGCCTGTGTTTCTGGTGACATGGCGGCTCGACTGGAGGAGGATTAGCATGTATTAACAAGTTTTACTAAGATGCTGGTGTCCACAAATCCTCCTCACTGCACTTCGGCCCTGTCGTCTGAAGGCCGTAAAACAGCTCGAAGAAGACCTTTTTTTCCCTCAATTTTGGACATCTGCTGCTGGAGTGGGTTACAGACTTTACTGGGAGGATTGTTGGTTCTGTAAATGGATGCAGGGGTATTCTGGATGAAGAACACCTGCAGACTAAAGGGTCACCAATTTGCACTTTTACACCTTCATGGATTTTATCAATGATACGGTCACCTGGTTTTCCCAGACATGCTTGACAATTTAACTGATCAGTTGATGTGAAAGACTTACGTGTGTGTGCGAGATAACGAGCTTCAGATTAAAATAATTATAATCATTGTAGAGAGATCTTCACATGCCTTCATGACTGCTGAATGTAAAAATTAACCTTTACAATCAGACATTATTAAATAAGCATGATAAAGAAGAACAGTTATATCTAGTGTAAAATATTCATGCCTTTTTTAATGCAAAGACCTTACTTTTCAAATGGGCTGTGTAGAACAGATAGTGATGATGCCTTAACACCGAGTTATTTCCTGTCATCCAGACTGATGTGTTGATGCTAAAGTGGTCATACACGCTGGCATAACTTGTGACTTTGCAAACACAAAGTCAGTAGATAAGAAACTTTAGCAAACGTTTATCTTGGACCCCTCAACAGCCCGTTCGCAGTTTTTAAGGTCAGTCTTTATCTCCCCGGCCTAGACATGCTGTATCACAGCAACCCACAACTTAGTGGACAACGTGAATTCAGAAGATATGAATTTAAAAATGGCTTCAAGTAAGAGAAATTTGGTATTTTCCTGCACATAAAAGAAAGAGCTTCAGATAATGGATAAAATACTCAAATGAGCCAAAGCCACATTTTCGCTGTGCCAATAATTCCCTTAAAACTTTGCTACTTCCTATGATAGATGGTTTTGTTTTCTACTTAGCGTTCTTCCTCGCTCCATGCCATTTGTTCATCCTTTCAGGAAAACTTAGAAGTATATATCTTGTCAGCTGTTGTACAAGTCCTTAATACCTCTGAGACCACTTCTTACTGAGTATTTTATGTTTTGATGCTTCCCCCAGGCATCAGCTCCTCCTCACACTGAACTCAGCTTGCACCATGTCCACAACCCCAGCAAACACTGTCCTCTCAGGTCTTCCTGTCAGCCCGCAGGTTGTACCAGTGGACCTAGAGCTGAAATTACCAACGTTTTTTGTCGGATATGGTCGAGACTTGTGTATGGCCATTTTTGCTCACGAACATGACCATGCACACTCACATGCTAACATGTGAATGAACAGAGACTTTATACAGTCCATTATCAACACACTACAAGCCAAGCCAAATGGGACTGATCTGCAGATAACATATATATAACACACACACACACACACACATCAGCCAAAACATTAAAACCGTTTGCCTAATATTGTATAGATTCCCCCGTGTCGCCAAAACAACTCTGACCCATCGAGGCATGGACTCCACAAGGCCTCTGAAGGTGTCTTCTGGTACCTGGAACCAAGACGTTAGCAGCAGATCCTTTAAGTCCTGTAAGTTGCGAGGTAGATCAGACTTGTTTTTCCAGCACATCCCATAAATGCTCAATCGGATTGAGATCTGAGGAATTTGGAGGCGAAGGCAACTCATTCAACTCTTTGTCATGTTCCTCAAACCATTCCTGAACAGTGTGTGCAGTGTGGCAGGGCACATTATCCTGCTGAAAGAGGCCACTGCCATCAGGGAATACCGTTGACATGAAGGGGTGGACCTAGGCTGCAACGATGTTTAGGTAGGTGGTCCATGTCTAAGTAACAGCCACATGAATGCCAGGACCCAAGGTTTCCCAGCAGAACATTGCCCAGAGCATCACACTGCCTCCACCAGCTTGCCTTCTTCCCATAGTGCATCTTGGTGCCATCTCCTCTCCAGGTAAAGGATGCACACGCACCCGGCCGTCCACATGATGTAAAAGAAAACATGATTCATCACACCAGGCCACCTTCTTCCACTGCTTCATGGTCCAGTTCTGATGCTTACGTGCCCATTGTAGGAGTTTTTGGTGGTGGGCAGGGGTCATCATGGGCACTCTGACCGGGCTGCAGCTACACATCCCCATACACAGCAAGCTGTGATGCACGGTGTGTTCTGACACCTGTCTATCACAGCCAGCATTAACTTTTCAGCGATATGACCTACAGTAGCTCTTCTGTGAGATCGGACCAGATGGGCTAGCCTTCGCTCCCCACACGCATCAATGAGCCTTGGGTGCCCATGACCCCATCACCAGTACAGCAGGTGTCCTTCCTTGGGGCACTTTTGGTAGGTACTGACCACTGCATACCAGGGACACCCCACAAGACCTGGCGTTTTGGAGATGCTCTGACCCAGTCGTCTAGCATCACAACTTGTCCCCCTGTCAAAGTCGCTCAGATCCTCATGCTTCCCCATTTTTCCTGCTTCCAACACATCAACTTCAAGAACTGGCTGTTCACTTGCTGCATGATACATCCCACCCTTGACAGGTGCCATGGTAACGAGATAATCAGTGTTATTCACTTACCTGTCATCCGACTGAGATGAGCAGCTTGGATGATGGACATTATAGAGCATGTAGATGATGGTGGAGCTGACTGGTGGTGTGTACTCAACATGTAGCAGTACTGGTATCCTGGCATGATTTCTCCACCTTACATGACCGTTTCAAAACAAGGCCATGGTGGAGCTGACTGGTGGTGTGTACTCAACATGTAGCGGTACTGGTATCCTGGCATGATTTCTTCACCTTACATGACCGTTTCAAAACAAGGCCATGGTGGAGCTGACTGGTGGTGTGTACTCAGCATGTAGCGGTACTGGTATCCTGGCATGATTTCTCCACCTTACATGACCGTTTCAAAACAAGGCCATGGTGGAGCTGACTGGTGGTGTGTACTCAGCATGTAGCGGTACTGGTATCCTGGCATGATTTCTCCACCTTACATGACCGTTTCAAAACAAGGCCATGGTGGAGCTGACTGGTGGTGTGTACTCAACATGTAGCAGTACTGGTATCCTGGCATGATTTCTCCACCTTACATGTCCGTTTCAAAACAAGGCCATGGTGGAGCTGACTGGTGGTGTGTACTCAACATGTAGCAGTACTGGTATCCTGGCATGATTTCTCCACCTTACATGACCGTTTCAAAACAAGGCCATGGTGGAGCTGACTGGTGGTGTGTACTCAACATGTAGCGGTACTGGTATCCTGGCATGATTTCTCCACCTTACATGACCGTTTCAAAACAAGGCCATGGTGGAGCTGACTGGTGGTGTGTACTCAACATGTAGCAGTACTGGTATCCTGGCATGATTTCTCCACCTTACATGACCGTTTCAAAACAAGGCCATGGTGGAGCTGACTGGTGGTGTGTACTCAACATGTAGCAGTACTGGTATCCTGGCATGATTTCTCCACCTTACATGACCGTTTCAAAACAAGGCCATGGTGGAGCTGACTGGTGGTGTGTACTCAACATGTAGCAGTACTGGTATCCTGGCATGATTTCTCCACCTTACATGACCGTTTCAAAACAAGGCCATGGTGGAGCTGACTGGTGGTGTGTACTCAACATGTAGCAGTACTGGTATCCTGGCATGATTTCTCCACCTTACATGACCGTTTCAAAACAAGGCCATGGTGGAGCTGACTGGTGGTGTGTACTCAACATGTAGCAGTACTGGTATCCTGGCATGATTTCTCCACCTTACATGACCGTTTCAAAACAAGGCCATGGTGGAGCTCAGCGTCAAGTGTTTGTGTTTGAGGTTAATTCTGTTTGGTGTTTTTGGATTGCATTATGAAGTCACATCTCATATTGCGTAACGCGCTGGTGAAGGGTAATTACACCCCCCCACCTCCACCCCCACCCCCGCAGCAAGCCCTGCACTACATAACCCACACACTTCTTGATGCCACATCTGTCAAGATTGATCGGTGAAAAAACATAAATACAGTTAATACTAAACCATAAATATGTGCGTGACATCATCAGCAGTCAGTGCTGTCATTGATGTAAATCTTATCGTCTTACAGTTTATTATGGGATGGCAGAGATTGTTATGGGATGGCAGAGATTATTATGGGATTGGAAAGCCATTAACATGGCTTTCCATTGTCACCCTGCACCCATATGTGCTGTTATTTTATTATTTATTCATTTTTATTCATTTTTCTAACCCATGTGTGGCTGCTATTAGGAGAGCTGTTATTCTGAGGTATAACGGCAGTTACCATAAAGGCCTCGCTCGACAACAAAAAACTGTACCAGGTTTTGAAAAGATGCCGGAAGACAACCTCCCGACTCCCGAGACAGTAAGAGCCGATGATGAGCGGATGTTTTGATTTCCATCTTAAATCATTCTCAATATCCATTGCTGTCGCTCTGCTCCAAAGTAGTAGTAGTAGTAGTAGTAGTAGCAGTAGTAGCGGTAGTAGTGGTAGTAGTAGTAGTAGTAGTGGTAGTAGTAGCAGTAGCAGTAGTAGTAGTGGTAGTAGTAGTAGTGGTAGCAGTAGTAGTGGTAGTAGTAGTAGTGGTAGCAGTAGTGGTAGCAGTAGTAGTAGTAATGGTAGTAGTAGTGGTGGTAGTAGTAGTAGTGGTAGTAGTAGTGGTAGTAGTAGTGGTAGCTGTCTCTCTGCTCCATCATGTCCTGTTGTCAGATCAGTGTGGAGCTGCATGCACCTCGTGTTCACCTTCCACATCCTCTGCATGAATGCATCTGCACCCCAGTAAAAATACTGTCCAGTCTAAAGAGACCCACGTCAGCGGTGTCACGTCTGTCGGCTTTTGCTCCATCATGGAAAAGCCAGGCAGGGGCTTCCCAGCCCACCATGGTCCACAGCCCACCATGGTCCCCACCCCACCATGGTCCACAGCCCAACATGGTTCCCAGCCCAACATGGTTCCCAGCCCACCATGGTCCACAGCCCACCATGGTCCACAGCCCAACATGGTTCCCAGCCCACCATGGTCCACAGCCCACCATGGTTCCCACCCCACCGTGGTTCCCAGCCCACCATGGTCCACAGCCCAACATGGTTCACAGCCCACCATGGTCCACAGCCCACCGTGGTTCCCAGCCCACCATGGTCCACAGCCCACCATGGTTCCCACCCCACCGTGGTTCACAGCCCACCATGGTTCCCACCCCACCGTGGTTCACAGCCCACCATGGTCCACAGCCCAACATGGTTCCCACCCCACCGTGGTTCCCACCCCACCATGGTTCCCACCCCAACATGGTTCCCAGCCCACCGTGGTTCCCAGCCCACCATGGTCCACAGCCCAACATGGTTCCCAGCCCACCATGGTCCACAGCCCACCATGGTTCCCACCCCACCGTGGTCCACAGCCCACCATGGTTCCCACCCCACCGTGGTTCCCAGCCCACCATGGTCCACAGCCCAACATGGTTCCCAGCCCACCATGGTCCACAGCCCACCGTGGTTCCCAGCCCACCGTGGTTCCCAGCCCACCATGGTCCACAGCCCACCGTGGTTCCCAGCCCACCATGGTCCACAGCCCATCATGGTCCACAGCCCACCGTGGTTCCCAGCCCACCATGGTCCACAGCCCACCATGGTCCACAGCCCAACATGGTTCCCAGCCCAACATGGTTCCCAGCCCGCCATGGTCCACAGATCTTCTCGAGGTCGTCCGGTGCTGCTGTATGAGGGAACCCAGAACCTCTCCTCTCTCTCTCCATCATGGCTTTCAAGTTCCTTTGTGGCAACATGGCCCCTGTGCAACCCCCCCCCCCATGTCTCAGCCTATTGCAATATCAGCGAAAAGGTGGAGTAAATATACTGCATTATTGATCTGTCGCGCATTAGCATTTTACTCAATTAGGTGAAAAAAACGTGGGGGTCTTTTCTGTCTTTCCCTCCCACCTTCAAAGTGACATTCATCTTTCAACATAGCTGCACCCACCCACCCACTCACTCACTCGTGCACACACACACACACACACACACACACACACACACACACACGTCTGCACATGCCTACACACAGACATGCAGACGATATGGCTGACGTAGGAGGTTAACACTGAGATTAAAACCTGCAAGAAGCCAACGCTTCATGCTGAAGACGTCCAAGGACCAAATTAATATTCTGTAAAGTCAACACCAACACGAGACACCTGCCATCTGTATAAATTAATGAACAGTTTACGGACGACCAATACAGAAATACCACAGCTACTTCATTATAAACGTAATGACCAATAAAGAGAGTAATAAAACGAGTACAACTACAACTAATGATAATCCTACTACTGATAATAATAACAATAGTGACCATGATGGCAATAGTGTTATTACTACGGCAGTAGCAACAGTAATAACTGTAATAATGATAGTAATAACAGCGAGCTTAAAGAGTTGGATGATGAGGAATGCTGTGATGAGGGATGATGTGATGAGGGATGCTGTGATGGGGGATGCTGTGATGGGGGATGCTGTGATGGGGGATCTGTGGTGAGGGATCTGATTAGGGAGGCTGTGGTGAGGGATGCTGTGATGGGGGATGCTGTGATGGGGGATCTGTGGTGAGGGATGCTGTGATGGGGATGCTGTGATGGGGGATGCTGTGATGAGGGATCTGTGACGGGGGATCTGTGATTAGGGAGGCTGTGGTGAGGGATGCTGTGATGGGGGATGCTGTGATGGGGGATGCTGTGATGAGGGATCTGTGATGGGGGATCTGTGATTAGGGAGGCTGTGGTGAGGGATGTTGTGATGGGGGATGCTGTGATGAGGGATCTGTGATGGGGGATGCTGTGGTGAGGGATCTGTGATTAGGGAGGCTGTGGTGGGGTATGCTGTGATGGGGATGCTGTGGTGAGGGATGCTGTGATGGGGGATCTGTGATTAGGGAGGCTGTGGTGAGGGATGCTGTGATGAGGGATCTGTGGTGAGGGATGCTGTGATGAGGATGCTGTGCTAAGGGATGCTATGGTGAGGGATCTGTGATTAGGGAGGCTGTGATGAGGATGCTGTGATGGGGGATGCTGTGATGGGGGATCTGTGGTGAGGGATCTGATTAGGGAGGCTGTGGTGAGGGATGCTGTGATGGGGGATGCTGTGATGAGGGATCTGTGATGGGGGATCTGTGGTGAGGGATGCTGTGATGGGGATGCTGTGATGGGGGATGCTGTGATGAGGGATCTGTGATGGGGGATCTGTGATTAGGGAGGCGGTGGTGAGGGATGCTGTGATGGGGGATGCTGTGATGGGGGATGCTGTGATGAGGGATCTGTGATGGGGGATCTGTGATTAGGGAGGCTTTGGTGAGGAATGTTGTGATGGGGGATGCTGTGATGGGGGATGCTGTGATGAGGGATCTGTGATGGGGGATGCTGTGGTGAGGGATGCTGTGATGGGGGATCTGTGGTGAGGGATCTGTGATTAGGGAGGCTGTGGTGGGGTATGCTGTGATGGGGATGCTGTGGTGAGGGATCTGTGATTAGGGAGGCTGTGGTGAGGGATGCTGTGATGAGGGATCTGTGGTGAGGGATGCTGTGATGAGGATGCTGTGCTAAGGGATGCTATGGTGAGGGATCTGTGATTAGGGAGGCTGTGATGAGGATGCTGTGGTAAGGGATGCTGTAGTGAGGGATCTGTGATGAGGATGCTGTGGTGAGGGATCTGTGATGAGGGATCTGTGATTAGGGAGGCTGTGATGAGGGATATGTGGTGAGGGAGGCTGTGATGAGGATGCTGTGGTAAGGGATGCTGTGGTGAGGGATCTGTGATGAGGATGCTGTGGTGAGGGATCTGTGATGAGGATGCTGTGGTAAGGGATGCTGTGGTGAGGGATCTGTGATGAGGGATCTGTGATTAGGGAGGCTGTGATGAGGGATATGTGGTGAGAGAGGCTGTGATTAGGGAGGCTGTGGTGGGGTATGCTGTGATGGGGATGCTGTGGTGAGGGATCTGTGATTAGGGAGGCTGTGGTGAGGGATGCTGTGATGAGGGATCTGTGGTGAGGGATGCTGTGATGAGGATGCTGTGCTAAGGGATGCTATGGTGAGGGATCTGTGATTAGGGAGGCTGTGATGAGGATGCTGTGGTAAGGGATGCTGTAGTGAGGGATCTGTGATGAGGATGCTGTGGTGAGGGATCTGTGATTAGGGAGGCTGTGATGAGGGATATGTGGTGAGGGAGGCTGTGATGAGGATGCTGTGGTAAGGGATGCTGTGGTGAGGGATCTGTGATGAGGATGCTGTGGTAAGGGATGCTGTGGTGAGGGATCTGTGATGAGGATGCTGTGGTAAGGGAGGCTGTGATGAGGGATATGTGGTGAGGGAGGCTGTGATTAGGGAGGCTGTGATGAGGGATATGTGGTGAGGGAGGCTGTGATTAGGGATCTGTGGTGAGGGATGCTGTGATGAGGGATCTGTGATTAGGGATCTGTGATGAGGATGCTGTGGTAAGGGATGCTGTGGTGAGGGATCTGTGATGAGGGATCTGTGATTAGGGAGGCTGTGATGAGGGATATGTGGTGAGGGAGGCTGTGATGAGGGATATGTGGTGAGGGAGGCTGTGATGAGGATGCTGTGGTAAGGGATGCTGTAGTGAGGGATCTGTGATGAGGATGCTGTGATGGGGGATGTTGTGATGAGGGATGCTGTGGTGAGGGAGGCTGTGATGAGGGATCTGTGATGAGGATGCTGTGGTGAGGGATCTGTGATGAGGGATCTGTGATTAGGGACCTGTGGTAAGGGATGCTGTGGTGAGGGATCTGTGATGAGGGATCTGTGATTAGGGAGGCTGTGATGAGGGATGCTGTAGTGAGGGATCTGTGATGAGGATGCTGTGGTAAGGGATGTTGTGATGAGGGAGGCTGTGATGGGGGATGCTGTGATGAGGACGCTGTGATGGGGGATGCTGTGATGGGGGATGCTGTGATCTATCAACTTTTGCTATTAGACGATTAAAGAATCGGTCAGCAACATGTTCCTTTTTTCTCTGACTGCACAGCAAAAATACCAGAAGACAGTTTAACAAAGACCTCTGGATTGCAGTGGAAAGGGAAAAATAGTTCATCTGAATTGACTTTGTCTTGTTTTATAACCATCTGATGTTGGAAACTGTCTCTGAGGGCTCCGGTGGACTGAACAGGGCTTTTCAGTGTGCTTCTTAACCAACACATAGACTGTATGGATGGATATATTGATAATGTACTGATGGATATTCTGATAATGGCTGAGCGGACATGTTTTGTAGTTTACTGAATGGTAAAAAAACACCATCTTGACTTTTTCCCCAAACCTTCACATGTTTATTATTTCAGATGCATTGATGAGAACTATTAAGTTATCAGTCCACATTTGTACTGGTTCACGTTTGAACTGTCGGGTTTGTACATGCGAGGGCTGTGTGTGGATGTCTTGATGCATGCTCAGTAACCCAGGGCAGAGGATCACAGAAGGTTGAATCAACACGCTGTATCCAGAGGAATGGCTTCAACCTCCTGTGATGTTCTTCATGTAGTATGTCTGGATGGGCTCATGTCAGGACCAGTGCTGCCCATGGACTACAATACCCCAAAATTCATGCTCAGCCTCACAGGTGATCTCCACCATCCGTCTCACCTCATACTGCAGTGTTATGGGTTACAGTATTACTGTATCTGGTGATGCAATTTCGCCCAAAAACCGTGGCGGATTTTGAAGTCACCAAGGCCATAATACTCAGTTACACTCTCATACACTATCAAAGTCTCTCACGCAAAGTCTGCTCAAGGACATGTCGACACGCTCTCTGGAGGAGCCGGGGATCGAACCAGCTTCTTTCCAAAACTAGACGACCCGCTCTCCCTTCTGAGCCATGCCGCCCTAAATATAAACCTGTTGCACCCACATCTTTTGGTGCCACGTGTGAGAGTTGGTATTGTTGGCTTCTGTGATGTTGCTCAATAGCAGAATTATTAATTAGAATAATTAATTGAGTCAATTCCTCTAGTCTAATGAATTCAGTTTGTTTAGCAATTCCAGGTATCTACTAAATATCAGTACTGGCCCTTGGAAACTGCCAAGGCATATACTCAGGTATGGTTGTAGCTACTACTACTACTACTACTACTACTATTACTACTACTACTACTACTAGTACTTTCGACTGCTCCCGTTAGGGGTGGTAGTGGAGAGTTGGCAGCCACTGCAGAAATAGTGAGGGAGACAGCTAGGAAGGTACTTGGTGTGTCATCAGGACAGAGGAAGGAAGACAAGGAGACTTGGTGGTGGGATGAGGAAGTACAGCAAAGTATACAGAGGAAGAGGTTGGCAAAGAAGAAGTGGTTGTGAGCTAATAGCAGTATATTGTTATTAACCATTTATTAGATACTAATTATCCAATAGTGGGTGCTTCTGTCACGGGACTAAGCAGGGATTCTACACATGCATAGCAACAAACTCCTTTTTTTCCCGTCCTCGGCTTTCCTTGAGCCCATCTCCATCATTTGCATGCTGGTGTGGAAGACTTAAATGACAGGTTTGAGTTATGACAAATGTGAGGGGGGCCGACATCTTCGGGAAAAGGACACAATATTCTGCAGATGGAAGTTTAATGGAATCTCTGCAATCGGATCCTGCCTATGTCCTGAAGGCCCTCAGAGCCTCCAATACAACAGGAGAGAGAGAGAGAGAGAGAGAGAGAGAGAGAGAGAGAGAGAGAGAGAGAGAAGGTGGGTTTCCATTATCCTAGAACGACCAAGACGGTCATTATGACCGTTTTGGATTTTCACAGTTTAATAACTTTGTGAAGGAAGAAAAAAGATACAGACCTGCCGTTGCCTGAGTGCTCCTAAAATGGCATATATTTGCATTAAAATGAGTTTAAGATCAAGTGCAAAAAAAAAAAGTTATAACATTTACCTAAAACGATTTGCGCGTGATGGTGCGCGTCATGTCAATGTTTATGACGTGTTGGTGACATCATTTCCTGTGTGAAGTTCGTTGCTGTGTCCTAGAAACACACTAGCGCCCTCCAGTGGAGAGAAATAGTCTAACCTTGGTGTGTGATGATGTCCAACATGTCTGGTTGCAGACGCACCATGACTACCACCGAGGCCCTGCAGTATTTACAGGCGTTGCACAGCGGCCATTTTACATTGTTTAAAAATAGTATTAAAGTTGTTAAAATGTTAATTTTGGTGTCAGTTAGTTTCTTAACAGACATACTAACATGTGTAATGCATTAATATCTCAGCTGGGTATTTATCTTGACACAATATAGAGTTTAAATATAGGCAGCGGTGAAATCCTGGCTGTTGCACAGTTTGAATTTGTGAACTAAAAAACAAGTAATAGAAAATTTGGAATTTTGAAACAAACTCACAAATACCACACAAAAAAAAGTGTATACGCTCGCATGAGGTGGTTATTCAGAAGATCTGACAAAGCAGTATTTCAAATTTAAAAAATTGAGATGGAAACACATTTTTGGCATTTAAGTCAGGGTAGCCAGTGTATAAGGAGTGATGGCTGTGTGCTTCTCGGTTGGAACCGGCTCCGTCGGCATGACACGCAGGATCCACGAGGGTCCTATTGCTGCATAACTCATCAAATGTTAAGCAGCTCATTCTGAGGTTTTGGATCCACAGGACCTCTCTACAATCACTGACGACCTCCCATAAACCCCTGACAGACAGGAATTTGGTAAGAAAGGATCTGCAGCAGTAGCTGCAGTAGTAGTCATTTTGTTTGCGATCTCGTGGGGCACAGTCACTTCACAGCCAGTGGCGGGCTGTCTCTCATCCCCCATTACAAGAGCTGCTCCACTTATTTTGTTGTAACAAAATACAACTACATAAAATATGTGCACACTAAAAGAATGTTTGCCCTTACAGTGTTTACACGTGTATTTGGAATCAGTAGTTAAAGTAAAATCTACTACTGCTACTACTACCTTGGGCTGCTGCCGTTAGGGGGCGCCACAGCGGATCATCCATTTCCATCTCTTCCTGTCCTCTGCATCTTCCTCTGTCACACCAGCCACCTGCATGTCCTCCCTCACCACATCCATAAACCTCCTCTTTGGTCTTCCTCTTCTCCTCTTCCCTGGCAGCTCCATATTCAGCATCCTTCTCCCAGTATACCCAGTATCTCTCCTCCACACATGTCCAAACCATCTCCATCTTGTCTCTCTTGCTTTGTCTCCAAACCGTCCAACCTGAGCTGTCCCTCTAATATACTCGTTCCTAATCCTGTCCTTCTTCATCACTCCCAGTGAAAATCTTATCATCTTCATCTCTGCCACCTCCAGCTCCTCCTCCTGTCTTTTCATCAGTGCCACTGTCTCCAAACCATACAACATAGCTGGTCTCACTACCATCTTGTAAACCTTCCGTTTAACTCTTGCTGGTACCCTTCTGTCACACATCACTCCTGACACTCTTCTCCACCCACTCCACCCTGCCAGCACTCTCTTTTTCACCTCTCTCCTGCACTCCCCGTTACTTTGGACTGTTGACCCTGAGTATTTAAACTCATACGCCTTCGTCACCTCCACTCCTTGCATCCTCACCATTCCAATGTCCTCCCTCTCATTCATGCATAGGTATTCAGTCTTGGTCCTACTGACTTTCATTCCTCTTCTCTCCAGTGCATACCTCCACCTCTCCAGGCTCTCCTCCACCTGCACCCTACTCTCACTACACATCACAATGTCATCAGCAAACATCATCGTCCATGGAGACTCCTGCTTGATCTCGTCCGTCAACCTGTCCATCACCATTGTAAACAAGAAAGAGCTCAGAGCCGATCCTTGATGTAATCCCACCTCCACCTTGAACCCATCTGTCATTCCAACCGCACACCTCACCACTGTCACACCTCCCTCATACATATCCTGCACCACTCCTACATACTTCTCTGTCACTCCCGACTTCCTCATACAATACCACACCTCCTCTCTCGGCACCCTGTCATATGCTTTCTCTAAATCTACAAAGACACAATGTAACTCCTTCTGGCCTTCTCTATACTTCTCCATCAACATTCTCAAAGCAAACATCACATCTGTGGTGCTCTTTCCAGGCATGAAACCATACTGCTGCTGCTGATCATCACCTCTCCTCTTAACCCAGCTTCTATCACTCTTTCCCATATCTTCATGCTGTGGCTGATCATCACCTCTCCTCTTAACCTAGCTTCTATTACTCTTTCCCATATCTTCATGCTGTGGCTGATCAACTTTATACCTCTGTAGTTGCTACAGTTCTGCACATCACCCTTGTTCTTGAAAACTGGTACCAGTATGCTTCTCAACTCCTCAGGCATCCTCTCGCTTTCCAAGATTGCGTCAATTAAAGTAAAATCAGAAACGAAAATTAATAAGTAAAAATATGTTAGGCAACTCATTTAATGCAGTCATTCCATAAAAGTACGCAAGAATATACCAAACAACAATTTAACACCATAAGACAGCTAAACAAAGTAGCATGGGACAGACAGGTCTCACAGTGGCAGGCCGTCTCTCATGCCCCTGCAGCGAGTCAGGAAATGATTTCATATGTCCGACAGATTTAACAGGACGTAATGGCGTGTTTACCGACCAAAACCAACGGCAACACTCAGAAACGTGTTAGCAGTGACCTGCTGTTACACCTCCATCCGGTTTAAACCAGGAAACATGACTGTTAACCTGCCAGCTGAGCCCAGACATAGAGAGTGTTACCACACGTCTCACCGTTACAACAGAAACGTGTTAGCAGTGACCTGCTGTTACACCTCCATCCGGTTTAAACCAGGAAACACGCCTGTTAACCCGCCAGCTGAGCCCAGACATAGAGAGTGTTACCACACGTCTCACCGTTACAACAGGAACGTGTTAGCAGTGACCTGCTGTTACACCTCCATCCGGTTTAAACCAGGAAACATGACTGTTAACCCGCCAGCTGAGCCCAGACATAGAGAGTGTTACCACACGTCTCACCGTTACAACAGGAACGTGTTAGCAGTGACCTGCTGTTACACCTCCATCCGGTTTAAACCAGGAAACATGACTGTTAACCCGCCAGCTGAGCCCAGACATAGAGAGTGTTACCACACGTCTCACCGTTACAACAGGAACGTGTTAGCAGTGACCTGCTGTTACACCTCCATCCGGTTTAAACCAGGAAACACGCCTGTTAACCCGCCAGCTGAGCCCAGACATAGAGAGTGTTACCACACGTCTCACCGTTACAACAGAAACGTGTTAGCAGTGACCTGCTGTTACACCTCCATCCGGTTTAAACCAGGAAACATGACTGTTAACCCGCCAGCTGAGCCCAGACATAGAGAGTGTTACCACACGTCTCACCGTTACAACAGGAACGTGTTAGCAGTGACCTGCTGTTACACCTCCATCCGGTTTAAACCAGGAAACACGCCTGTTAACCCGCCAGCTGAGCCCAGACATAGAGAGTGTTACCACACGTCTCACCGTTACAACAGAAACGTGTTAGCAGTGACCTGCTGTTACACCTCCATCCGGTTTAAACCAGGAAACATGACTGTTAACCCGCCAGCTGAGCCCAGACATAGAGAGTGTTACCACACGTCTCACCGTTACAACAGGAACGTGTTAGCAGTGACCTGCTGTTACACCTCCATCCGGTTTAAACCAGGAAACACGCCTGTTAACCCGCCAGCTGAGCCCAGACATAGAGAGTGTTACCACACGTCTCACCGTTACAACAGAAACGTGTTAGCAGTGACCTGCTGTTACACCTCCATCCGGTTTAAACCAGGAAACATGACTGTTAACCTGCCAGCTGAGCCCAGACATAGAGAGTGTTACCACACGTCTCACCGTTACAACAGAAACGTGTTAGCAGTGACCTGCTGTTACACCTCCATCCGGTTTAAACCAGGAAACATGACTGTTAACCTGCCAGCTGAGCCCAGACATAGAGAGTGTTACCACACGTCTCACCGTTACAACAGAAACGTGTTAGCAGTGACCTGCTGTTACACCTCCATCCGGTTTAAACCAGGAAACATGACTGTTAACCCGCCAGCTGAGCCCAGACATAGAGAGTGTTACCACACGTCTCACCGTTACAACAGGAACGTGTTAGCAGTGACCTGCTGTTACACCTCCATCCGGTTTAAACCAGGAAACATGACTGTTAACCCGCCAGCTGAGCCCAGACATAGAGAGTGTTACCACACGTCTCACCGTTACAACAGAAACGTGTTAGCAGTGACCTGCTGTTACACCTCCATCCGGTTTAAACCAGGAAACACGCCTGTTAACCCGCCAGCTGAGCCCAGACATAGAGAGTGTTACCACACGTCTCACCGTTACAACAGGAACGTGTTAGCAGTGACCTGCTGTTACACCTCCATCCGGTTTAAACCAGGAAACATGACTGTTAACCCGCCAGCTGAGCCCAGACATAGAGAGTGTTACCACACGTCTCACCGTTACAACAGGAACGTGTTAGCAGTGACCTGCTGTTACACCTCCATCCGGTTTAAACCAGGAAACATGACTGTTAACCCGCCAGCTGAGCCCAGACATAGAGAGTGTTACCACACGTCTCACCGTTACAACAGGAACGTGTTAGCAGTGACCTGCTGTTACACCTCCATCCGGTTTAAACCAGGAAACATGACTGTTAACCCGCCAGCTGAGCCCAGACATAGAGAGTGTTACCACACGTCTCACCGTTACAACAGGAACGTGTTAGCAGTGACCTGCTGTTACACCTCCATCCGGTTTAAACCAGGAAACACGCCTGTTAACCCGCCAGCTGAGCCCAGACATAGAGAGTGTTACCACACGTCTCACCGTTACAACAGGAACGTGTTAGCAGTGACCTGCTGTTACACCTCCATCCGGTTTAAACCAGGAAACATGACTGTTAACCCGCCAGCTGAGCCCAGACATAGAGAGTGTTACCACACGTCTCACCGTTACAACAGAAACGTGTTAGCAGTGACCTGCTGTTACACCTCCATCCGGTTTAAACCAGGAAACATGACTGTTAACCCGCCAGCTGAGCCCAGACATAGAGAGTGTTACCACACGTCTCACCGTTACAACAGGAACGTGTTAGCAGTGACCTGCTGTTACACCTCCATCCGGTTTAAACCAGGAAACATGACTGTTAACCCGCCAGCTGAGCCCAGACATAGAGAGTGTTACCACACGTCTCACCGTTACAACAGAAACGTGTTAGCAGTGACCTGCTGTTACACCTCCATCCGGTTTAAACCAGGAAACACGCCTGTTAACCCGCCAGCTGAGCCCAGACATAGAGAGTGTTACCACACGTCTCACCGTTACAACAGGAACGTGTTAGCAGTGACCTGCTGTTACACCTCCATCCGGTTTAAACCAGGAAACATGACTGTTAACCCGCCAGCTGAGCCCAGACATAGAGAGTGTTACCACACGTCTCACCGTTACAACAGGAACGTGTTAGCAGTGACCTGCTGTTACACCTCCATCCGGTTTAAACCAGGAAACATGACTGTTAACCCGCCAGCTGAGCCCAGACATAGAGAGTGTTACCACACGTCTCACCGTTACAACAGGAACGTGTTAGCAGTGACCTGCTGTTACACCTCCATCCGGTTTAAACCAGGAAACATGACTGTTAACCCGCCAGCTGAGCCCAGACATAGAGAGTGTTACCACACGTCTCACCGTTACAACAGGAACGTGTTAGCAGTGACCTGCTGTTACACCTCCATCCGGTTTAAACCAGGAAACACGCCTGTTAACCCGCCAGCTGAGCCCAGACATAGAGAGTGTTACCACACGTCTCACCGTTACAACAGGAACGTGTTAGCAGTGACCTGCTGTTACACCTCCATCCGGTTTAAACCAGGAAACATGACTGTTAACCCGCCAGCTGAGCCCAGACATAGAGAGTGTTACCACACGTCTCACCGTTACAACAGGAACGTGTTAGCAGTGACCTGCTGTTACACCTCCATCCGGTTTAAACCAGGAAACACGCCTGTTAACCCGCCAGCTGAGCCCAGACATAGAGAGTGTTACCACACGTCTCACCGTTACAACAGAAACGTGTTAGCAGTGACCTGCTGTTACACCTCCATCCGGTTTAAACCAGGAAACATGACTGTTAACCCGCCAGCTGAGCCCAGACATAGAGAGTGTTACCACACGTCTCACCGTTACAACAGGAACGTGTTAGCAGTGACCTGCTGTTACACCTCCATCCGGTTTAAACCAGGAAACATGACTGTTAACCCGCCAGCTGAGCCCAGACATAGAGAGTGTTACCACACGTCTCACCGTCACAACAGAAACGTGTTAGCAGTGACCTGCTGTTACACCTCCATCCGGTTTAAACCAGGAAACATGACTGTTAACCCGCCAGCTGAGCCCAGACATAGAGAGTGTTACCACACGTCTCACCGTTACAACAGGAACGTGTTAGCAGTGACCTGCTGTTACACCTCCATCCGGTTTAAACCAGGAAACATGACTGTTAACCCGCCAGCTGAGCCCAGACATAGAGAGTGTTACCACACGTCTCACCGTTACAACAGGAACGTGTTAGCAGTGACCTGCTGTTACACCTCCATCCGGTTTAAACCAGGAAACATGACTGTTAACCCGCCAGCTGAGCCCAGACATAGAGAGTGTTACCACACGTCTCACCGTCACAACAGAAACGTGTTAGCAGTGACCTGCTGTTACACCTCCATCCGGTTTAAACCAGGAAACATGACTGTTAACCCGCCAGCTGAGCCCAGACATAGAGAGTGTTACCACACGTCTCACCGTTACAACAGGAACGTGTTAGCAGTGACCTGCTGTTACACCTCCATCCGGTTTAAACCAGGAAACATGACTGTTAACCCGCCAGCTGAGCCCAGACATAGAGAGTGTTACCACACGTCTCACCGTTACAACAGAAACGTGTTAGCAGTGACCTGCTGTTACACCTCCATCCGGTTTAAACCAGGAAACATGACTGTTAACCCGCCAGCTGAGCCCAGACATAGAGAGTGTTACCACACGTCTCACCGTTACAACAGGAACGTGTTAGCAGTGACCTGCTGTTACACCTCCATCCGGTTTAAACCAGGAAACACGCCTGTTAACCCGCCAGCTGAGCCCAGACATAGAGAGTGTTACCACACGTCTCACCGTTACAACAGAAACGTGTTAGCAGTGACCTGCTGTTACACCTCCATCCGGTTTAAACCAGGAAACACGCCTGTTAACCCGCCAGCTGAGCCCAGACATAGAGAGTGTTACCACACGTCTCACCGTTACAACAGGAACGTGTTAGCAGTGACCTGCTGTTACACCTCCATCCGGTTTAAACCAGGAAACATGACTGTTAACCCGCCAGCTGAGCCCAGACATAGAGAGTGTTACCACACGTCTCACCGTTACAACAGGAACGTGTTAGCAGTGACCTGCTGTTACACCTCCATCCGGTTTAAACCAGGAAACATGACTGTTAACCCGCCAGCTGAGCCCAGACATAGAGAGTGTTACCACACGTCTCACCGTTACAACAGGAACGTGTTAGCAGTGACCTGCTGTTACACCTCCATCCGGTTTAAACCAGGAAACATGACTGTTAACCTGCCAGCTGAGCCCAGACATAGAGAGTGTTACCACACGTCTCACCGTTACAACAGAAACGTGTTAGCAGTGACCTGCTGTTACACCTCCATCCGGTTTAAACCAGGAAACACGCCTGTTAACCCGCCAGCTGAGCCCAGACATAGAGAGTGTTACCACACGTCTCACCGTTACAACAGGAACGTGTTAGCAGTGACCTGCTGTTACACCTCCATCCGGTTTAAACCAGGAAACATGACTGTTAACCCGCCAGCTGAGCCCAGACATAGAGAGTGTTACCACACGTCTCACCGTTACAACAGAAACGTGTTAGCAGTGACCTGCTGTTACACCTCCATCCGGTTTAAACCAGGAAACACGCCTGTTAACCCGCCAGCTGAGCCCAGACATAGAAAGTGTTACCACACGTCTCACCGTTACAACAGGAACGTGTTAGCAGTGACCTGCTGTTACACCTCCATCCGGTTTAAACCAGGAAACATGACTGTTAACCCGCCAGCTGAGCCCAGACATAGAGAGTGTTACCACACGTCTCACCGTTACAACAGAAACGTGTTAGCAGTGACCTGCTGTTACACCTCCATCCGGTTTAAACCAGGAAACACGCCTGTTAACCCGCCAGCTGAGCCCAGACATAGAGAGTGTTACCACACGTCTCACCGTTACAACAGGAACGTGTTAGCAGTGACCTGCTGTTACACCTCCATCCGGTTTAAACCAGGAAACATGACTGTTAACCCGCCAGCTGAGCCCAGACATAGAGAGTGTTACCACACGTCTCACCGTTACAACAGGAACGTGTTAGCAGTGACCTGCTGTTACACCTCCATCCGGTTTAAACCAGGAAACACGACTGTTAACCCGCCAGCTGAGCCCAGACATAGAGAGTGTTACCACACGTCTCACCGTTACAACAGGAACGTGTTAGCAGTGACCTGCTGTTACACCTCCATCCGGTTTAAACCAGGAAACATGACTGTTAACCCGCCAGCTGAGCCCAGACATAGAGAGTGTTACCACACGTCTCACCGTTACAACAGGAACGTGTTAGCAGTGACCTGCTGTTACACCTCCATCCGGTTTAAACCAGGAAACATGACTGTTAACCTGCCAGCTGAGCCCAGACATAGAGAGTGTTACCACACGTCTCACCGTTACAACAGGAACGTGTTAGCAGTGACCTGCTGTTACACCTCCATCCGGTTTAAACCAGGAAACATGACTGTTAACCCGCCAGCTGAGCCCAGACATAGAGAGTGTTACCACACGTCTCACCGTTACAACAGGAACGTGTTAGCAGTGACCTGCTGTTACACCTCCATCCGGTTTAAACCAGGAAACATGACTGTTAACCCGCCAGCTGAGCCCAGACATAGAGAGTGTTACCACACGTCTCACCGTTACAACAGAAACGTGTTAGCAGTGACCTGCTGTTACACCTCCATCCGGTTTAAACCAGGAAACACGCCTGTTAACCCGCCAGCTGAGCCCAGACATAGAGAGTGTTACCACACGTCTCACCGTTACAACAGAAACGTGTTAGCAGTGACCTGCTGTTACACCTCCATCCGGTTTAAACCAGGAAACATGACTGTTAACCCGCCAGCTGAGCCCAGACATAGAGAGTGTTACCACACGTCTCACCGTTACAACAGGAACGTGTTAGCAGTGACCTGCTGTTACACCTCCATCCGGTTTAAACCAGGAAACATGACTGTTAACCCGCCAGCTGAGCCCAGACATAGAGAGTGTTACCACACGTCTCACCGTTACAACAGAAACGTGTTAGCAGTGACCTGCTGTTACACCTCCATCCGGTTTAAACCAGGAAACACGCCTGTTAACCCGCCAGCTGAGCCCAGACATAGAGAGTGTTACCACACGTCTCACCGTTACAACAGAAACGTGTTAGCAGTGACCTGCTGTTACACCTCCATCCGGTTTAAACCAGGAAACATGACTGTTAACCCGCCAGCTGAGCCCAGACATAGAGAGTGTTACCACACGTCTCACCGTCACAACAGAAATGTGTTAGCAGTGACCTGCTGTTACACCTCCATCCGGTTTAAACCAGGAAACACGCCTGTTAACCCGCCAGCTGAGCCCAGACATAGAGAGTGTTACCACACGTCTCACCGTTACAACAGAAACGTGTTAGCAGTGACCTGCTGTTACACCTCCATCCGGTTTAAACCAGGAAACATGACTGTTAACCTGCCAGCTGAGCCCAGACATAGAGAGTGTTACCACACGTCTCACCGTTACAACAGGAACGTGTTAGCAGTGACCTGCTGTTACACCTCCATCCGGTTTAAACCAGGAAACATGACTGTTAACCCGCCAGCTGAGCCCAGACATAGAGAGTGTTACCACACGTCTCACCGTCACAAGCGCTGCTCAACTTTTGGTGCAAATTCGCAGCCACGTCACTCCCGCGTCTCCTGCGTGTCACTAATTGAAGTCGCCCTTGCTACAACATGTAAACCGGAACTGCATATTATTTATTATGAGGTTGGATTTTTGATATACTTTAACTCTCTTGCTTTCAGACACAACAGAAAAAGTAACAGGTTGTCAGAATATTACAGAAACATATCTGATGAAACACCCTGATGTCAAATGATATTGTCTTTTCTTTTTTGTTTTTTTTGGTTGTATTCATTTTAAGATTTGTATTTATTTTTGTAATGTTACTATAATTATTTAATTTTCAACTTATTTAGCCTGTCATTCATCTCATACATGTTGGGGTTTTTCGATGTTGTTATCAGCTGTCCTGTATTGTGTGTTCTTGTTGACATTATGCACATTGTCTTGTTGAATAAAGTTATAAAAAAACATGAGGGAGGTGATATACAGACTATAACAGAAAATATTACACACAGGTTTTGAGAATGTTCACCAAGAGAAAACAAATATAAGATAAACACACCGTGAACACCATATTGACTCAGCTACATGTGCAACGGCAATCAGCATGCCAACACTCATCGGGTGTTGGAGATACATGGCCATGTAGTGAGAGGAGAACACCCAGCTTTAATCACACAACACCACCTCTCACAACTGTGTTTTTCTGCTTTTAAAAAAAATCACTTCTACTTTGTGCAAAGTTGCAATGGAAACCTGCCTAGAAAGAGAGAGGTGGGGAGAGAAAGAGGGGGGGGGAGAAAGAGAGAGAGAGAAAGCGAGAGAGAGAGAGAGAATGAGAGAGAGAGAGAAAGCAAGAGAGAGACCTTAAAAAATGAATGAAGTGAGAATAAGGTTATCACGGTTTGTACTGAGACCTGTGGGGGAGGATCAGCAGCTCTGAATTCCTGTGTCCAGGGTGGCGTTCAGCGGGGGCGGGTTGACGTTCCTATTCATAGTTCATCTTCATAGCTCATCATATGTGTATTGTCTTCTGATCTGCACATCACACGAGTCGCAGCCGTGTGTGTGTTCATAATGTGACATACATCCACTCACGTTGTCCCAGACAGGACGTGAGGACCGGCTGCACTGCATCATGACAGGGACTCATCACAGGATGTTTCTGACGACTGGCATCTTCATCATGTAGCGTATCTGCTTACATATCTGCACTGCCATGAAGACACAACATGAAGGTTGTGTGCTTGGTAGAATTACAGAGATGTGCCACAAAGGAACTATATTCATATGCTGGTTTTTAACTATCATTCAACTCAGAAAATAAAGGCAGATGATCAATGCTGTCTGCAGTATGTCTGCACACATGCTGTCCTATTAGACAAACTATCTATCTATCTATCTATCTATCTATCTATCTATCTATCTATCTATCTATCTATCTACCTGTCTATCTGTCTATCTATCTGTCTGTCTGTCTGTCTGTCTGTCTGTCTGTCTGTCTGTCTGTCTGTCTGTCTATCTATCTATCTATCTATCTATCTATCTATCTGTCTATCTGTCTGTCTGTCTGTCTGTCTGTCTGTCTGTCTGTCTGTCTGTCTCTCTCTATCTATCTATCTACCTGTCTATCTGTCTGTCTGTCTGTCTGTCTGTCTAGCTATCTGTCTGTCTGTCTGTCTGTCTGTCTGTCTGTCTGTCTGTCTGTCTGTCTGTCTGTCTGTCTGTCTGTCTGTCTGTCTGTCTGTCTGTCTGTCTGTCTGTCTATCTATCTATCTATCTATCTATCTATCTATCTATCTATCTATCTATCTATCTATCTATCTATCTGTCTGTCTGTCTAGCTATCTATCTAGTCTCTCTCTCTCTTCTACGTGTAGGTGAAGTCTTGTCTTTGAATCTTGGAAGGGTTGTTGATTGATGGTTGGTCCGTCCTTTAGGTCCAGTCTCTCATGGCCTGCGGCTCTTCATCAGGGCACTGTGGCCAGACAGCACAGTGGGGACCAGTGTGACCAGTATCAGCCAGCTGGCCAGTGGACACAAACTGGAACAGACACTGAGTGTGTCCGCGCACGGCCAGAGACACGGTCAGTACAAAGCAACAAGCATCTCTCTGTCCACACCTGCTCCTCAGCATCCATCCTGTCTGATGGTGAACACAGGAGGCTCAGACCCGAGCTAGAGCTGCTTCCCGCAAAGCCAGCAGACAGGGAGATAAACCCAAGGAATGAGACACAGAGAGAGACAGAGAGAGAGAGAAAGACGTGACTTAGTGGGTAAAGTGTTTGACATAATCAAATCTATATATTTGGAAAATAAGTGCGGAGTAAAACTTGGTGACAAAAGAACAGAATACTTCACTCAAGGGCGAGGGGTGAGACAGGGTTGCAGTTTGAGTCCAACCCTGTTCAATAGCTACATCAGTGAGTTAGCGGTGTTACTGGAACAATCTGCAGCTCCTGGCCTCACCTGAAACAACACAGAAGTTAAATTCTTGCTCTATGCAGATGACCTGGTGCTGCTGTCACCCACAGAACAGGGTCTACAGCAGCATCTGGATCTACTAGAGAAATACTGGCAGAACTGGGCTCTGACAGTAAACTTAAAAAATACAAAAATTATGATCTTCCAGAAGAAGCCCAGGTGTCAGAAAAGTAGACACCTATTTATTCTGGGTAAAACCGCCCTAGAGCACAGGTTAAACTATGATGACCTGGGACTGAGCGTCAGTGCCTCAGGAAGCTCTGGTCTGGCAGTGAATGCACTTAAAGAGAAAGCCTGAAGAACTTTCTATGCAATAAAAAGAAAATTCTATAAAACAGACATCCCTATTAAAATCTGGTCCTAAATCTTTTGACAGTGTCCTCCTGCCCATTGCAGTATATGGAAGTGAAGTATGGGGTCCACTCACAGCAAGACTACACTAGATAGGACAAACATCCAATAGAAGCCCTGCATGCAGAATTCTGTTGAAAATTTCTAAACGTACAAAGGAAAAGACGAACAAATGTATGCAGGGCAGAATCAGGCTGTTTCTCATTGATACTAAATATCAAAACAGATCACTTACATTCTGGATGCACCTTAAATCAAGTCCCCACCACACACTGCAGTTTAAAGCTGGTTGTGAAACTAACTGACCCCGTAACCACTGACATAGATGAGTTTCAGAATAGCACTGCTAACCAACCACAGACTAGAGTAAACCACAACATCACACAATGCAACAACTCATATCTGGAACACTGGGACATGGAAACCAAACGACAACACAAATGAGAATGTTATCGGGCCTAAAAAGAGAATACAAACTGGCTGGCTGTCTGTCCACTGTCAGAGACAGTCAGCACAGACACATCCTTACCAAGTACAGGCTCACTGACCACAGTCTAGCCATTGAGAAGGGCAGACACACAACATCTTAGGCTACCAAAAGAGCCAAGAATATGTGGTCACTGTACAGCAGGTGAGGTTGAGATAGAGATGCACTTCCTGCTAAATTGTTAGACAATGAAACCCATCTGTCTTTCCAACTGCACACCTCACCATTGTCACACTGCCTCATACATATACTGCACCACTCCTACATACTTCTCTGCCACACCTCCTCCCTCGGCACCCTGTCATATGCTTTCTCTAAATCCACAAAGACACAATGTAATGTAAATACGATGTAAAATATTTAAGAGAGTACTCAGTTTCCAGGGTGAAGCTGAGTTCATGTTTTTAGGAAACTCAAAGGAAATGATTTTATGTTAGCACAGTAAGAATCACACAGAAAATGGCGAAGTTTAATGCCAAAGACAAGAACTGGCATTGCCTCGTCGCTGGTCAGATCTACTAACATTCATCTTCTCAACATTTTTTTTTCATTTGTTCATTTTGTTAAATTCCCATGTTGTAGAAAGTTAAAGGTTCCAGAAATAAAATGCAGAACTTGTTTTGTTCTGGTTAAAAGACATCTACTCATGCAGTTGTAGCCCATCATCTACTCTCATGTTTCTGAGTTTTCCGTCTGATATCTATTGTGTTATGAATTGGACTTCATCTATCATATCTGGGTCTTTTTAAACGCCATGGACTCATTCATCTTCAGGACAACAGGCCTCCATTTATAATTTCAGGTGATTCCAGATGGCACCTAATTAATCTCCACGGTTGGCTGACAGCTGCAGAAGCCACCTCCCATTCACTGCCATGGCTTTGTTTTACATGTAGACAATAACACCATCATAAATCCATGAAGGCATTCATTCCTCTGCTTTTAGAAACATAAGATGATTTTACACCATGGTCACAGAGAATGTGTTGGCCATAAATTTACCGCATAACCATAGCAACACGCTGCATAAGTAGCGAGTGGATTGAACATTCAAAGTTAGCTTAGCGGCTAACTTTCTCAAGTTACTCAGGTGCATTTGCCTGTTTGCCCCCGCATATTCATCATATTCATCAGAGGAAGATCAACACTGAACCGTGAGGGTGATAGTTAACACACCAATGTGTCGTTTTTCTCCTACATTTTTCAAATGATTGGTGCAAACTTTGTACCTGGGCAGGTGGAGGGTCATCAGATGACATGAACTGCATGTTTGTACAATCCAGTAATCTCAGACTGACGATTGAAACAATCCATGTTAACATTATGAATGACATATTTCCAGTAACCAGTTATGCCCCATCACTGGGTTCACGTGTGCATGCAGGGGCAGACTGGGAATGAAAACGGCCCTGGACTTTCTGACTCAGAAAGCCAATTGAAAAGGTCCATATAGATGGTTTTCCTCTATGTGGGTGGAAAGTTGTTGAGACACAACTCTCTCTAGTACTTTAGAAAAGAATGGAAGACTAGAAACTGGTGGATAGTTATTGAGAGACCCTGGATCGAGGTGCGGTTTCTTAAGTAGAGGTTTGACCATAGCTGTCTTAAAGCTGCGGGGAACAGTGCCAGCAGTAAATGATAAATTAACAATGTCTAGCATTGTAGGTCCCAGAAGAGGCCAGAGGTCTTTAAAAAGTTTTGCTGGTAAAGGGTCAAGTAGGCAGGTAGTTGGTTTAGAAGCTGACACGAACTTAGTAAAAGTATAAAGAGAGATAGTCTCAAAAGCTGTAATAACAGACTGTCAGTGACTCATTGTATAGATATGAATTTGGTAAGACAGGATCTACAGGAGTAGCTGGAGTTGAAGAACTCATTTTGTATAAGATCTCATCAACCTTATTGCAGGAAAAGTCTAAGTGAGAGAGATACGCTGCTTTTACAGCAGATAAAGCACGTTTGTATTTCAATAAGCACTCGTGCCACGATAGGTAAGAAACTTCCAATTATGATTTTCACCATTTACGTTCCAGTCTCCTGCAGAGAGCACGTGTCTCATTATTAAACCAGGGTGTAGGCCCCTTTGGTCGCCTAGCTCTGGTAGTGAGAGGTGCAACTGAATCGACGAGACTAGAGAGGGCCACATTTAAGTCACTAGTGAACTTTTCAGCAGAGTCAGTCTCTACAGTGAAAGGAGCCAAGACTTCATGCAGCTGCTGGCCAAATGCAGCTACAGTGGAGGGACCGATGTGGCGAGTGGCAATTACATCTGTGCTGACATTAACCGGACAGGCCATAATGCTTCACATGTGATGAGAAAATGATCAGACACAGCAGATGTGGTTGGGCAAGACATCAGATCAGAAACAGCTATCCCTTTAGATAAAACCAAATCAAGGGTGTTACCACTGCAATGAGTCGACTCTTGAACAAACTGAGTGAACCCAAAAGTACCAGCTAGTGCCAGAAAGGCTTTACTTAGAGGATCAGCAGCCTTATTCAGATGAATACTGAAATTACCAAGAATTAGAATCTCATCAGAGTGAGGAACAAGACCTGAGACAAACTCTTCAAGAAATAGAGAGTAACGGCCAGGAGGCCGATAGAGTATCACAATCTGGACTGAGCCGAGTCTATTCATGGCTGAGGGAGATGGACCAAGAATAAGAGACTCCAAAGACTGGAATTTAGATTCAAGTCTAGAAGTCAGATTGAAAATAGATTTATATGTTAAGGCAACACCCCCACCTTGTTTATTTGCCCGAGCTACATGGGCATAAGTATAGTCAGGTGGGGAAGCTTCATTTAAGGGAAGGAAAACATTTGGTTTCAGCCATGTTTCACATAACCCAATCATATGGAAACTATGTTCAAGAATCAGATCATTTATTAGTAAGGCTTTGGTAGACAGTGATCCACGTTTAAGCGTCTTGTGGAAGTGATCAGTAGTAGGCAGAGCTTTAGAGCTACCAATAGGTGAAAGATTCATTGGAATTAGACACCTTGTTGACAATTTTGACAACCAACGCTTTGGATGATATGTGGTCACATTCTTGATAACAGCAGATGTTTGGTTCCGTAGATTGTTAGGTACTTCGTAGCACATTTCACCACCACCGGTGGCAGGAATGATTTAGATGATTGTGATTCACACATGTAATACAGCAGGTCGGGAGACGGTCCTTCAAACTCAGATCACTGAAGAAATCCCATTATTGCAAACACGTGGGAAATAATCAAACTATCATCTTAATTCGGTTGTTCAGCATCATCACATGACGGCCAGCGTGTGGACACGGAGGGTGTGGGGCATGCCGGCTGTGTGGACTGCTCACTGGACTTCAGCACTGCACACGTGACTGAACTATGAAGCAGGTCACACATGGCTGCACAGCAGGCCTACCCAACGGTACACCCACCTGTGTGTGTGTGTGTGTGTGTGTGTGTGTGTGTGTGTGTGTGTGTGTGTGTGTGTGATGGTTATCTGTGAGGGTATGTGCCTGTCAGAGGGGTTAAGTGTATGGAACAATGATGGGTGCTGATGGGATCCTCAGAGCCTCTCTGGCCTGCGTGGTGAGTGGCGTCCAGCTGTGGCGATGAAGACAGATGCTTGGCGGTGAATGGCTCGGCTGTGGGCGTGCAGTGTGTGAAGGTTCTGGAGCGTGTGATGTATGGCTGACCTCTGTTGGAAGTCATCTGAATGCATACATCTTCAAAGTGTGTTTATATGACCCCTCACCCACCCTCTATACAATATGGCCTCCACTTATCACGCTCCTCTGATCTTTAGGGGTTTTTCTGTGTCTGTGTGTGTGTGTGTGTGTGTGTGTGTTTATGTGTGTGTCTTTGTGTGTGTGTGTGTGTGTGTGTGTAGGCATTTGCATGTGTATTTCTGTGTGTTTTGTATAAATTTGTTTCTGTGTAACTGTGGGTGTGTTTGTATGTGTAGGTCAGTGAGTGCCTGTATGTGTGTGTTTGTGTGTCAGTGTGTTTGTGTAGGGGTGTGTGTTTGTGTGTGTGTGTGTGTGTGTGTTTGTTGGTTTGTCCTTGTGGTTCAAGTGACTGCAATGCGTGTGGAGATATTGTGGCTTCATGCTGCTGTGCGTTCTCATGCAGACTTGTTTCCATATTTCCTGTCTGTCCTGTGCACTATGCTAACTGTGAACATACTAACTGTGCAGCATGCTAACTGCGAACACGCTAACTGTGCAGCATGCTGTGAACATGCTAACTGTGCAGCATGCTAACTTTGCAGCATGCTAACTGTGAACTTGCTAACTGTGAACATGCTAACTGTATAGCATGCTAACTGTGAATGAAGTGCTGCTTCACCTCCACTCACACATAGAGTAAAGCTGATTAACTGTCACTTCAACACATCAAATCTTTACCAAAGCATGTGTTGAAAACGTAGCTTTCGGCCAGACAGCTAGCTGCTAAACCTGCTGTCGGATATCTCGTCAGTGACAACATCTCTGTCTCTTCATCATAAGACCCTCGACCCTCAGCAACAAGACAGGGCTATGTTTTTGCATTACTTTCACGTTCGTCAGCCTTGAAGATTATTTTCGTTTAGACCCGTGTTGCCTCTGGTCGGGGTCCTCATAAATCAGTGTGATAAGGGCTTGAGAAGTGATGTTGGAAAGATGTTACCTTCACCGTCCAAATACAGCGGCGCTGGGAAGGATAAAGGTTGTCTGTTATGAGATGATCTTTATCAGGCACGCTTTTTGGGGACAGATGATCAAGGCTTCAGCTTTGAGATCATTTGAGAAGAACTGCATGAATGGTCTTGATCAAACTATTCTGAAGGAGTAAACATGGGCGATGGCCGAGCGAGGTCAACCATCCTACTGCAAAGTTAACACAATGACAATTAACAAAAACTAAAACCCCATGTTCATGTTTCTCTTCACTGACTCTGTCTTTGAATAAGTGAGCTTTGACCAGTCCAAGCAGTCACGTGAATTTTAAAGAGTCAGTTATCGACAGTATTCACACTGAAAGCAAGCCAACCTACAAATATTTTTCATAAACTGAATGAATTTGCCGTAATGTGATACATATGAAATTTTGAAATATATCAGTGCAATAATGCTTGCAGTCTGTTTTTTTTTCTTTTCAACTTAAGCTGGCTAATAAACTGACGCACATATTTCAGGTTATGACATAAAAAATGAGAAAACCACCTTCCAAACTCCTCCGAGGCAGATTACCAAGCCTTGAAACCATGGATACACACTTCATCCAGTAAAGCATGACCAGCATTTCACACACTTCATCCAGTAAACTACAGCCAGCATTTCACACACTTCACCGAGTAAACTACAGCCAGCATTTCACACACTTCATCCAGTAAACTACTGCCAGCTACAAACTTCATCCAGTAAACTACAGCCAGCATTTTACACACTTCATCCAGTAAACTATGGCCACATTTTACACATTTCATCCAGTAAAGCATGACCAGCATTTCACACACTTCATCCAGTAAACTACAGCCAGCTACAAACTTCATCCAGTAAACTACAGCCAGCATTTTACACACTTCATCCAGTAAACTATGGCCACATTTTACACATTTCATCCAGTAAACTACTGCCAGCTACAAACTTCATCCAGTAAACTACAGCCAGCATTTCACACACTTCATCCAGTAAAAAACTGCCAGCTATAAACTTCATCCAGTAAACTACAGCCAGCATTTCACACACTTCATCCAGTAAACTACTGCCAGCTACAAAATTCATCCAGTAAACTACAGCCAGCATTTCACACACTTCATCCAGTAAACTACTGCCAGCTACAAACTTCATCCAGTAAACTACAGCCAGCATTTTACACACTTCATCCAGTAAACTATGGCCACATTTTACACATTTCATCCAGTAAAGCATGACCAGCATTTCACACACTTCATCCAGTAAACTACAGCCAGCATTTCACACACTTCACCCAGTAAACTACAGCCAGCATTTCACACACTTCATCCAGTAAACTACTGCCAGCTACAAACTTCATCCAGTAAACTACAGCCAGCATTTTACACACTTCATCCAGTAAACTATGGCCACATTTTACACACTTCATCCAGTAAAAAACTGCCAGCTACAAACTTCATCCAGTAAACTACAGCCAGCATTTCACACACTTCATCCAGTAAACTACTGCCAGCTACAAAATTCATCCAGTAAACTACTGCCAGCTACAAACTTCATCCAGTAAACTACAGCCAGCATTTTACACACTTCATCCAGTAAACTATGGCCACATTTTACACACTTCATCCAGTAAACTACAGCCAGCATTTTACACACTTCATCCAGTAAACTATGGCCACATTTTACACATTTCATCCAGTAAACTACAGCCAGCATTTTACACACTTCATCCAGTAAACTATGGCCACATTTTACACATTTCATCCAGTAAACTACAGCCAGCATTTTACACACTTCATCCAGTAAACTATGGCCACATTTTACACACTTCATCCAGTAAACTACAGCCAGCATTTTACACACTTCATCCAGTAAACTATGGCCACATTTTACACATTTCATCCAGTAAACTACAGCCAGCATTTTACACACTTCATCCAGTAAACTATGGCCACATTTTACACATTTCATCCAGTAAACTACAGCCAGCATTTTACACACTTCATCCAGTAAACTATGGCCACATTTTACACACTTCATCCAGTAAACTACTGCCAGCATTTCACACACTTCATCCAGTAAACTACTGCCAGCATTTTACACACTTCATCCAGTAAACTACAGCCAGCATTTTACACACTTCATCCAGTAAACTATGGCCAGTATTTACACACTTCATCCAGTAAACTACTGCCAGCATTTTACACACTTCATCCAGTAAACTATGGCCAACGTTTTACACACTTCATCCAGTAAACTACTGCCAGCATTTCACACACTTCATCCAGTAAACTATGGCCAGTATTTACACACTTCATCCAGTAAACTACTGCCAGCATTTTACACACTTCATCCAGTAAACTATGGCCAACGTTTTACACACTTCATCCAGTAAACTACTGCCAGCATTTCACACACTTCATCCAGTAAACTATGGCCAGTATTTACACACTTCATCCAGTAAACTATGGCCAGCATTTTACACACTTCATCCAGTAAACTATGGCCAGTATTTACACACTTCATCCAGTAAGCTATGGCCAGTATTTACACACTTCATCCAGTAAACTATGGCCAGTATTTACACACTTCATCCAGTAAACTATGGCCACATTTTACACACTTCATCCAGTAAACTATGGCCAGCATTTTACACACTTCATCCAGTAAATTACTGCCAGCATTTTACACACTTCATCCAGTAAACTATGGCCAACATTTTACACACTTCATCCAGTAAACTACTGCCAGCATTTTACACACTTCATCCAGTAAACTACAGCCAGCATTTTACACACTTCATCCAGTAAACTATGGCCACATTTTACACATTTCATCCAGTAAACTACAGCCAGCATTTTACACACTTCATCCAGTAAACTATGGCCAGTATTTACACACGTCATCCAGTAAACTACTGCCAGCATTTTACACACTTCATCCAGTAAACTATGGCCAGTATTTACACACTTCATCCAGTAAACTACTGCCAGTATTTACACACTTCATCCAGTAAACTGTTTCCAGCATTTCACTTTTTAACTTTTTAACAGCTTTGATATCACAAATTCAATTCTTACTATTTAAAATACTAATTTCAGATTTACTACTACTAAAGCTTCTACTGCTACTGCTACTATTACTGCTACCATTGTTGCTACTACTGCTGCTACTGCTACTACTACCTTTACTTGTACTGCTTGTACTACTGCTGCTACTACTACTGCTACTACTACCACTGCTACTTCGACTACTACTGCTACTACTACTGCATCTACTACTACTACCACTACTACTACTACTGCTACTTCTACTACTATATCTGCTACTACTATTACTACTACTACTACTGCTACTATTACTGCTACCACTGCTGCTACTACTACTGCTACTGCTACTACTACTGCTACTTCTACTGCTACTACTACTGCTGTTGCTACTACTGCTACTACTACTACTACTACTGCTACTTCTACTACCACTGCTGCTACTACTGCTAAAACCAAAAGTACCTGAACCAAATATAACTCCATGAGGAAAGCAAAAGTACCAAAACCAGATATAACTCAATGAGGAAACCAAAAGTACCTGAACCAAATATAACTCCATAATGAAACCAGAAGTACCTGAACCAGATATAACTCCATGAGGAAAGTAAAAGTACCTGAACCAAATATAACTCCATGAGGAAACCAAAAGTACCTGAACCAAATATAACTCCATGAGGAAACAAACAGTACCTAAACCAGATATAACTCAATGAGGAAACCAAAAGTACCTGAACCAGATATAACTCCATGAGGAAACAAACAGTACCTGAACCAGATATAACTCAATGAGGAAACCAAAAGTACCTGAACCAAATATAACTCCATGAGGAAACAAACAGTACCTAAACCAGATATAACTCAATGAGGAAACCAAAAGTACCTGAACCAGATATAACTCCATGAGGAAACCAACAGTACCTGAACCAGATATAACTCCATGAGGAAGCCAACAGTACCTGAACCAGATATAACTCCATGAGGAAACCAACAGTACCTGAACCAGATATAACTCCATGAGGAAACCAACAGTACCTGAACCAGATATAACTCCATGAGGAAACCAACAGTACCTGAGCCAGATGTAACTCCATGAGCAAGCCAAAAGTACCTGAACCAGATATAACTCCATGAGGAAACCAACAGTACCTGAACCAAATATAACTCCATGAGGAAACCAACAGTACCTGAACCAGATATAACTCCATGAGGAAACCAACAGTACCTGAGCCAGATATAACTCCATGAGCAAGCCAAAAGTACCTGAACCAGATATAACTCCATGAGGAAACCAACCATGTCATGTTGTTTCTTGCTCTCTCTCTGTGATTGTCTGCGTTTTCTAAAAGCAAATGGTTGTCGGATGCGCCGTACGCACTGAGTCCTGGTGGACGGCGATGGGCGACTGATGTGATGGCAGGAAAGTGCTGCTGTTGATGTGTTGAAGTGGAGCATGTGACAGTGGAGATAAGAGAGTGCTAAAAGCATCATCAAATCAGAGACGGGATAGAGCTCTGAGAGCCATTTCAATCCAAAGCTCTGAAAAAGAATGAGATGGAGTTATATGAGCTGTCTGCGGAGGCTGATTCAGATGGTCTTTTCTCCAAAAGAACAAAGGAAGCAGTGGAGGAGAGAAGAAAAGCCAAGACAAGAAGGAAAACCATTCATCAGGAAAACTTTCCCTCCAAAAAAAAAAAAAAGAAAAAAAATATGTCATCTGAAATATTCATTCCATTATCCAACCATCCATTATCCAACCATCCATTATCCAACCATCCATTATCCAACCATTCATTATCCGAACCGCTTATCCTGCTCTCAGGGATGCCGGAGCCTATCCCAGCAGTCATTGGGCAGCAGGTGGGGTGACACCCTGGACAGGCTGCTACACCATCACAGGGCCCGCTCACACACACACACACACACACACACACACACACACACACACACACACACACACATACACACATTCACCCCAAGGGACAATTTAGTACGGCTGATTCACCTGACCTACATGTCTTTGAGTCACCTGACCTACATGTCTTTGAGTCACCTGACCTACATGTCTTTGAGTCACCTGACCTACATGTCTTTGGACTGTGGGAGGAAACCGGAGCCCCGGGAGGAAACCCACACAGACACGGGGAGAACATGCAAACTCCACACAGAGGACCACCTGGGGTGACCCCCAAGGTTGGACTACCCCGGGGCTCGAACCCAGGACCTTCTTGCTGTGAGGGCACAACGCTAACCACTGTGCCACCGTGCCGCCCATCTGAAACAAAAGGATGAAAACAAGATGCAATCAAACATCATGGAACTATAGAGGCTTGAAAAAGATGAATAAAGTAAAAAGACTGACCTTTAAAAACCAAAATCCTCGTGCACACGAGCATTCTGGCTCCTTGATCTGTGATTTACAAGCTGTGGGTTGTGACCCTAAACTGGGTCGCAACACGTGGCTGGTGGGTCGCTGGATGTCCACAGTACACATGCAGCTTGTTTGATGGTGACATGTCTGGTCTGTTTCATTGAATCGGTAGTCGGTCACGATCTAAGACTGTAAGTGGGAATACTGCATTTATGCACAACAGAGAGGATGTTATTTATCTCACTTGTTGATAAGGAAATAGAATTTGTTGCTTATTTCACTGCACCAAATGCTTGGTGGGTCCTGTGTGAAATGTTTTTCCACAGATGGGGACAAAATAGAAAAAATCTCTAAATCTTTGTGGATTTAGAGAAAGCATACGACAGGGTGCCGAGAGAGGAGGTGTGGTATTGTATGAGGAAGTTGGGAGTGGCAGAGAAGTATGTAGGAGTGGTGCAGGATATGTATGAGGGAGGTGTGATAGTGGTGAGGTGTGTGGTTGGAATGACAGATGGGTTCAAGGTGGAGGTGGGATTACATCAAGGATCGGCTCTGAGCCCTTTCTTGTTTACAGTGGTGATGGACAGGTTGACGGACAAGATCAGGCAGGAGTCTCCATGGACGATGATGTTTGTGGATGACATCGTGATCTGTAGCGAGAGTAGGGTGCAGGTTGAGGAGAGCCTGGAGAGGTGGAGGTATGCACTGGAGAGAAGAGGAATGAAAGTCAGTAGGAGCAAGACTGAATACCTATGTGTGAATGAGAGGGAGGACAGTGGAATGGTGAGGATGATGAAGTAGAGGTGATGAAGGTGGATGAGTTTAAATACTTGGGGTCAACTGTCCAAAGTAACGGGGAGTGCAGAAGAGAGGTGAAGAAGAGAGTGTAGGCAGGGTGGAGTGGGTGGAGAAGAGTGTCAGGAGTGACGTGTGACAGAAGGGTACCAGCAAGAGTTAAACGGAAGGTTTACAAGATGGTAGTGAGACCAGCTATGTTGTATGGTTTGGAGACAGTGGCACTGAT
>NC_079216.1:2259812-2267312 GCF_029633865.1 Lampris incognitus | reverse complement strand
TGCTGCATGATGGGAGGACCCCTGTGCGTGACAGCTTTTTATGTGGCGAGGCTAATGCACCTGCAGCCACCACATGGTCCTTAGCAGGAGGTGTCCAGAGTCCAATGTCATGGAGAACCAAGACGGTTGGGGACCACCCTCTGTTGCAGCCTTCATCCACCTTCACTACTGTTGTGACCTGGAGACATCTTCCACCAGTTCCACTGTTGAGGTCTTTGTTGGATCGTGCTTCATCTGAAACCTCCCCCTTGACCTACCCGCCTTGGGTGACCCTACCAGGAGCTAGGCTCTGGGCAGCATAGTAGCTCTTGGGATCATTAGTACACATGTCGCCGGTCTGGCCTGACACCTCATTTGATAGGAACTCTGGGTTGTGATTGTGGATTATGAAGAATGAGATGGGGACAACTGCTGCCTTGCCAACCAGGGGGGATTTATCCTCACACGGGCAGTGTAGAACCTGCACTGTGGAACACCCTAACTAATGTACAGCAGTGTAGAACCTGCGCTGTAAAACACCCTCACTAATGTACAGCAGTGTAGAACCTGTGCTGTAAAACACCCTAACTAATGTACAGCAGTGTAGAACCTGTACTGTTTAACACCCTTACTAAGGTACAGACCATATGAATAACACTACATGAAGAAGACTACATGAACAACATTACATGAAGAAGACTACATGAACAACACTACATGAAGACTACATGAACAACACTACATAAAGAAGACTACATGAACAACACTACATGAACAACACTACATGAAGACTACATGAACAACATTACATGAAGAAGACTACATGAACAACACTACATGAAGACTACATGAACAGCACTACATGAAGAAGACTACATGAACAACATTACATGAACAACACTACATGAAGACTACATGAACAACACTACATGAAGACTACATGAACAACACTACATGAAGAAGACTACATGAACAACATTACATGAAGAAGACTACAAGAACAACACTACATGAAGACTACATGAACAACACTACATGAAGAAGACTACATGAACAACACTACATGAAGACTACATGAACAACACTACATAAAGAAGACTACATGAAGACTACATGGACAACACTACATGAAGACTACATGAACAACACTACATAAAGAAGACTACATGAACAACACTACATGAATAACACTACATGAACAACACTACAAGAAGAAGACTACATGAACAACACTACATGAAGGAGACTACATGAACAACACTATATGAAGACTACATGAACAACACTACATGAGGAAGACTACAAGAACAACACTACATGAAGACTACATGAAGAAGACTACATGAAGAAGACTACATGAACAACACTACATGAAGAAGACTACATGAAGTACACTACATGAAGTACACTACATGAAGAAGACTGCATGGAAAACGGAGGGGTATCTACTAAACCAAAGAGTCTGATTTAGAGGGAAGTAGAAACTTAGGGGTGCAGTTTCCTGGAGTGATCAGTCATCTCTCCTGCTGTTCATCCCTCAGACCGGCGGCCAGGTATTTGGGGGAACATTTAGGTGCAGCTCGTCCTGCATTAATACCCACCGTGTGTTCTTACAGCCTCCCCCAACAACACATCCACCTTTCCAGAGCGCCGCCGTCTGCAGCAGCAGCAGCAGGTGTAGTAGTAGTAGTAGTAGCAGCAGCAGCAGGTGTAGTAGCAGCAGCAGCAGCAGGTGTAGTAGCAGCAGGTGCAGCAGCAGGTGTAGTAGCAGCAGCAGCTGTAGCAGCAGCAGCAGCAGCAGGTGTAGTAGCAGCAGCAGCAGCAGGTGTAGCAGCAGCAGCAGCAGGTGTAGCAGCAGCAGTAGCAGCAGCAGCTGCAGGTGTAGTAGTAGCAGCAGCAGGTGTAGTAGTAGCAGCAGCAGGTGTAGTAGCAGCAGCAGCAGCAGGTGTAGTAGTAGCAGCAGCAGGTGTAGTAGTAGCAGCAGCAGCAGCAGCAGGTGTAGTAGCAGCAGCAGCTGTAGCAGCAGCTGTAGCAGCAGCAGGTGTAGCAGCAGCAGCAGCAGCAGGTGTAGTAGTAGCAGCAGCAGCAGGTGTAGTAGTAGCAGCAGCAGCAGCAGGTGTAGCAGCAGCAGCAGGTGTAGTAGTAGCTGTAGCAGCAGCAGGTGTAGCAGCAGCAGCAGCTGTAGCAGCAGCTGTAGCAGCAGCAGGTGTAGCAGCAGCAGCAGCAGCAGGTGTAGTAGCAGCAGCAGCAGGTGTAGTTGTAGCAGCAGCAGCAGCAGGTGTAGCAGCAGCAGCAGCAGGTGTAGTAGCAGCAGCAGCAGCAGGTGTAGCAGCAGCAGCAGCAGGTGTAGTAGCAGTAGCAGCAGCAGCAGGTGTAGTAGTAGCAGCAGCAGCAGCAGGTGTAGTAGCAGCAGCAGCAGCAGGTGTAGTAGCAGCAGCAGCAGCTTATTGCCGGGCTGGGAGGCATGTGAGAGGATACCACAGGAAACAGGAATGCGGGGGGTTTCCTCAGGTGGACTAGTGTCGTTATGCTGGGTGAACTCACTGGCCGTCACAACAACGTAAAACGAGTTACAACAACTTCAGCTTGAAAAAGGACCAGAGAACTCTAACGATCCACCAATCCGTTCAGTTAACTGCAGAAAATAAGCCAGCGTCGCCATTGTTTGGTTTGGTTTGGTTTGTTTTGTTATTTTTGCATCGGTATTGTATTCAACACGCGTGCGCATGCGTATGACGTCATCTCACAGCCGTACAGCCCGCGCGCAGTGCATTCAGAAAGGAAGTTGGCCGCCATCTTCCCCGGAGCCAGAACTGCGCGCCTTTATCAAGTAAGGACGTTTTAATGTAATATGTGCTGTTCATGTGTGGGCAGTGCGGCTTCTGGTGCATATGTTGTGTTCTTTTTGCTTTTGGGGAATACGGTGGCATGTTAACGAGCGACCTTGGCGGCCCGCCATAGTTTCACAATGAACCGAACATATTCATACACTTGTCATGATATCACACTGTGTGTATCTGTGTGTGGCTGAGGACGCACAAGCCAGCTCATCCTTAGTGCCGGTCCCAAGCCCGGACAAATGGGGAGGGGGGGGGTTGCGTCAGGAAGGGCATCCGGCATAAAGTCTTTGCCTAATCAAATATGCGGATCATAAATCAGATTTCCATACCGGATCAGTGGAGGCCCGGGTTACCAACGACCGCCACCGGTACTGTTAACTAGCAGGGTGTCGGTGGAAACTATGCTGCTGTTGGGCGAAGGAGAAGGAGAGGGAGAAGGCATGTCCAGAGGAAGGGGAGGAGTGTGGAGGTGAGAGTCGGAACGTTGAATGTTGGCACTATGACTGGTAAAGGGAGAGAGCTGGCTGATATGATGGAGAGAAGAAAGGTAGGCATACTGTGTGTGCAAGAGACCGGGTGGAAGGGGAGTAAGAAGGACAGGATTAGGAACCAGTATATTAGAGGGACAGCTCAGGTTGGACGGTTTGGAGACAAAGCAAGAGAGACAAGATTGAGATGGTGTGGACATGTGTGGAGGAGAGATGCTGGGTATACTGGGAGAAGGATGCTGAATATGGAGCTGCCAGGGAAGAGGAGAAGAGGAAGGCCAAAGAGGAGGTTTATGGATGTGGTGAGGGAGGACATGCAGGTGGCTGGTGGGACAGAGGAAGATGCAGAGGACAGGAAGAGATGGAAACGGATGATCCGCTGTGGCGCCCCCTAACGGGAGCAGCTGAAAGTAGTAGTAGTAGGTTTGATAGTACTATGTTGTTGCCGTGCAGCCTTGTTTGGAGTCCCACCATCTGCAGCACTTAAGTTGTCTTTGTTAAAACAGCGCATCTTGGCCTTCACAACTGTTTTAGCTAGGCGCCTCATTTTACTGAAGGGCACGCATGTTCCCCCCCCCCCTCACACAACAGCTGGCTTAAGGAGATACTATCTCATACCAAACTTGGGAAAAAAATAGATTTTCACTTAAAAATCCCAGTAAATCCTATGCCATGACCTGGAGGCCTTTATCGAGTATTTGAAGATGGCTACCATTCACCCAGATGACAACTAGATGCCCCCCCCTTTTTTTCTGCGTGTGTCTGTGTGTGTGTGTGTGTGTGTGTTGGCCCTGTGATGGCCTGTACAGGGTGTCTCCCCGCCTGCCACCCAGTGACTGCTGGGATAGGCTCTAGCACCCCCACGGCCCCCAGAGCAGGATCAGCGGTTTGGCTCATGGGTGGGTTTAATATGGGCTGGCGGGTTTTTAAACTTGCCGGCCTACATTAAAAGTGTCCTCCTGAGTTTCGTTCTGCCATTTGCTGACAAAGTACCAACAGGTGTCTCGGTTTTTTATAGATATTTTATAGCTATTTTGTAGATATTTTAGGTTTATGTTCTGTTAATGAAAAGTTTGAAATAAAAAGGTAAAAAACAAACGTTCGCATGCAGGAAATATAGGTTATCTGCGCGCGGGCTCTTTCTCTATTTTTCTCTCTCCCTGTTAATCCCAAATTAAACAGATGATGGCAAATGTAACCTTTTTGATGTTGGTGTTTTAAGTGATTTCCTTTTCTCTGAACACAAAGCTGTCAGATTATTTCGACTTGGCAGTCACATTACTTTACTTTGGTAGCTAAGCAACTGATAAGTGATTTATATAGCAGATCGGGAAGGACCATGGGTCTCCATGGACGGTTAGTTACTTGGTTAACAAAATGTTAACTGAACATAATGTGAAAATTTATGTCACTTTTAACTCACAAATTGTGTAATGCCACTGCACTAAAATTATGTAATATTACCTTTTCATATATGTAGATCATCAAGGAACCCAATTTCCCCTCAGGGATGAATGAAGTATTCTGATTCTGAATTCAACAGGCTGATGTCAATGGGCCTTGGTTCATTGTATGAGGGCCTGGACAGCCATCTGCAAAAAATCCTTCAGCTGTTCAGGTCGGAGTGCTGCGAGGGGATCAAGGCAACGACATCCTAACTGGAGAGCCTTGACAAGGATGTGAGTACATTTCCTTACTTGAAATACTTCTAATGCTATAAATATGCCTTTCTAAATTCATTCTGTGTTCATAGAATGAGTTCAGCAGGGTGATCATATACAGGTAACCTGTATGGTATCACCACAAAGCGCCTGTAACAGGTGCTCTTTAAGTACTTCAGATGTACTGTTAAAGTCCATCTTGTAAAGGTCTCGTTGTACGGGTGGGATATGGTTTCAAGCAAAAATATAAAATGCAAGTCTCCTTCAAAAATGATCCACATTGTGTGGTTTATGCAAAATTAAATGTTTATTTCACATGGCAGTATGTATTAAAAATGTGTTGCAACAGACGGGGATTGACGAGGGTCTTCCTTGCAAAAACGAGCAAGTGGTACGTCATACATAGAAGGAATAACAAAGGGGGGGCAAGAGAAGGTGGATGGAAGAAATTTTACTCATACTTAAGTATGCATTACACAATGTAATCTATGTAGTTACTTTTAAAATTGTAATTGAGCTCTGAGTACAATTTGAATTAATATCTAAACCTTTCATCTGCATCTTTGTAGCCAGTAAGGCTATGTGACCACAAACGGACCAGTGAAAACTAGGGATGCACCGGTCGATCGGCCACCATTAAAATTGGCCGGTTTTCACGTGGAACAGCCCTAACTTGAGACCGGCCGGTCTATTTTATTAATCCGGTTATGTGCTGCCGGTCTCCCAATCTGATACACATGCGCAGTGCGCAGTGGACAATGAATCAACATGGCGACAGTGTGGAAGTTTTTCAGCGCGGGGGAACAGGTTGAAAAGTTTGTTGTTTGCAATTTCTGCATGGAGAACGTAAGCCGTGGAGGAACAACCAGGAAAACGTTCGGAACCTCCAACTTAATCCGACATTTAAGACGCCACCCGGGTGAATATGATAAATTTCTAGAACTGGAAGCTTCCAAAACAAAGGGGAAAGCAGCCAGTGCCCAACCCCCACCTGGGGCAGCATGTCAGCAGCTGACTCTAGATGCCTTTGTTTGTGGGCAATGAAAGGGACAAAGTCCTTACAACAGGGTCCGAAATTAACTTTTTGGCTTACTGGCCAAGGGGACTGGTAGATGAAAAAATCTATCGGCCAAGCACATTTTTACTGGCCAAAATAATTAGTAGCCTTTTTTGTGCCATACAAACGTTTTCAGTACATATCAATGAGAGAATAAGGTATTTTGTCGAATAAAAGCTTTTAAAAATGTGACAAGAGCAGATCTGAAGCAAAAATATTTTTATGTAAAATTAGTAAATGGTTAAAAGATAAAATGTTACAAGTATGATTTCATGTTTTATTTGTAGTATTACTATAACTACTCGAGTGCTCCACATGCCCATCCCTAGTCCCAGACTACTTCTCACTCTACAGCAGCCACTCTCTTTGCACCGCTTGTACGATTCACTGCTCTTCAGGTACGCATTTGGTTGCATCTCGCATTTCGCCGGTTTCAGTTTCTATGCATTCTATGAAGTTGAGTCTGCTGCTGAGCCACAGCCATCTATGTAAGTGGAGTGAAAAGCTTTCGGCCAATCAGAGCGCAGTATTTGAACCCACTCACCCACCTGCCCCTCTAGCAAATGCTTTGCGCGTTCAATTCAATTCAGTGCCTCTGCCTCAAGCAAGATCCCTCTTCGGCCGCTTGCTCATCATTGCTATTCGCCTGCATCCCTGTTTCTCGCCATTGTAGGTCAGTGGTTCTCACCAATGCAAACAGCATTGAAAAGATAATAAGTTACCGTTCATCTATACAATGTCGTGTGTGTGTGTTGCAAATAGTAGGCTAACCGTCACGTTTCCCCGAATCCATTAGCCCACAGACAAAAACTGTTGGCTTGCGTGCCATGGAGGAGGAGGAGTTTTGGCTCTTCTAGTCCACCACCTTGAACGATGGTATTCTGACCAAAAGGGCTGATGACGCTTGGACAGAACTAGGTTTGATGGAGTCAGGAGGGAGGAAACTTTTTGAAAAGCTCTCCACTGTAATGCTTGGTGTGTATTCGATTTTTCACAGTAACGCAGACTGTGAAAGGATCTTCAGCTTGGTCACTAAAAATAAAACACAATGTCGTGCTAGCCTGAGCACAGAGATGCTCAGTTCTCTGGTGACACGAAAAGTCATGATTGCCTCCAAAGGCAGCACGTGTTACAAAGAGACTTTCAGTGACGCAGTACTTAAAAAAGCCAAATCTGCAACCTTCAACAAGTTGCACTAGTTTCACTATGCATGGAACATTTGAATCTTTTTCGTTGTTTGTTTTTAGCAAACTGATTTTGATATTGATAACTGCTGGTTTTGCACATTTATTTAATGTCTTGATTTATTTATTTACAAAGAATGTCCTCCGTTTACTTTTAGAAGTTTCCGTGGGCTATGCCTCCTGTATAACACGTGTACAGCTGTTCTGACAATAAATCTCGATTGGTGAAAGTATATTATGTATTATGGTGTTAGGTATCTCAATGGTGGTGGGTGAGCAACGGTGGAGCGT
>NC_079216.1:2184812-2257312 GCF_029633865.1 Lampris incognitus | reverse complement strand
TCTCTTTCTCTGTGTCTGTCTGTCTGTCTGTCTGTCTGTCTGTCTGTCTGTCTGTCTGTCTGTCTGTCTGTCTGTCTGTCTGTCTGTCTCTCTTTGTCTCGTCCTCTCCCCGATGTGCAGCCATTCCTCGCCTCCTAATGATTAACTTCATAAATCACACTTCACTGTTTCCCTCTGCTTACAGGAGACTCGACCCAAGTAACCTGTTAGTGAGAACTGTGTTTTGTTGGACCTGACATCATCACCAAGATTGAAGATAATAAAGGTGAGCCTTCTTTTGTAACAGATACTGATAACAGATTTGTTAAGATGTATTTATTAAGAATAGTCATGAATACAAGAAGTTTACAATGGTCACAGCGGCAAATTCAGTCAGATATAAGAAAAGACAATTCATCAGATGCAGTAGATAATGGAAAAAGTGAAAGAGCGACAAAGGGCTAAAGGGAGAGAGAGCGAGAAAAGGCCTAATTATAAAATCTTAGAAACAATTGTGGTAATCAGTGGATTCATCTTCTGTAACTCCAACAACCACTTTGAAGTCACAGAAGAAGTAACCAGCTCCAGAATCCATTCATTACACAGCCACCAGATGAAATGCATAATACATGTGAAGTATTAATCACTTTGGTCTTCATTTGTTTAAAGACTAATAGTGTACTTTAAATACTAAGTAGTGGATAAAAGCCGGTAGAGAGTTAAACTTCATCATTGTCACAATGAAAAACTGCTGGGTCTCCGGGTTTGGTGGGCATCTACATCATTCTTGCTTGACATTATGTAAATGGGGACATTTCATTCAAGGGGCTCCAGTTTCATCCATTTTCGTCAACAATAAAATGTCCACCTTACATTAGAGGACTATGAAAGGCCGACAGATTAGCATCTTTAAGTCCCCCCCCCCACGTCTAATCCGTCCATGCCAGAATGAATCCAACATCATTATTTAACACTAGATAATAAAGAATTTTTCATTTCTCAGCAAATCAGGAGGACTCAGCAGTTTCATGAGAAGAACTCAAACTGTGTTGAGAGTTTTCCTTCTCTATGCAAGTACAGTTTATAACAACCTGACCCTGTCAAGTCTGCATCATCCCTGGTTCAAATGATATCTGAGGGTGGCTCTGGATGTTTGGTAGGCGTGAGGTTCAGTTAGTCACAAATTTATCCGCTACAGTGTCTTAATGTAGAGTGAGTACTTGATATATACTTAAACTTAGTTTGGTAGTAAAAATATGTATAAATGTGTGTCTTTACTGTCTATCAGTCATTGCATTTTCATTTGGGCACAAGCTCTCCCCCTCGGTTAACAAGGATGTTGTTCATATGAAAATGTGCCCTCTTTGATGAGCAGCACAGAAAGGAGATGGATGGACTTGTGTGGCTTATTGAGATAGTCACAGTGTACTGCACTGCCCACGTGTCTCTTCTTCTTGGGTTGGAGTTGCTGTCAGGGAAACTTGAGCGCCAAAGACTTCCTCATCAGCACTTTCAATGAGCTGTTTGCCCAAGACAATCTTGGTCCCCTCCACCTTGGTCAGCTCCTCATTGTCATTGAGGATGACAGTCTTTTCCAGCTCTTCTTCCTGTTCTTTTGTCAGGGCGACTGGGTCAGAGGGCGGTGTATTGGTCTGATAGTATAGCGGGCAGAACTTGCTTGTTCTGATGTGTCCAATGGCCCCAAACGCACTGCACTTTATTTTTACCTTGAGGTCTAGTCTCTCTTTGACCTTCTTGGCCTTCTTCTCTGGGGGGCCCTTGACCTTGAGTGGGTACAAAGAGGCAGTACCCATTGTCGATTGACGAATGAGATGCAGCGGGTGAACCTAGCCAGTCAGGCGATGGGAACCGCCCCTCTGAATCTTCATTTCATTGGATCTAGCAACAACCATTTGACAAACAATATCTTAGCAACAGAAAGTCAGTCATTTAGCGACAAAGTCAACTAGCAACTTCAACTGCACTCTTCCTGCCTCCTGTGGTATTCTGAAGGAAGGAATCCTGAATTACCCAAAACATAACTGCAATTAGGTGACTATGGTTTCATCACTGGTTGTGGTCAGACGGAACTGAATAAATGCATTTCATTGTTGTAGACCTAACTCACAAACTTTCTTTAATAGCCTGAAGAAGTTTTCTTAACTCAGGTGGCACCAAAATTCCTCATGCTCATGTTGAAAATATCTATCATTTTACACTCGTATGAATTTATAATATGTCAATAAATTCCAATCAATGAAATTCAAATTCAAATATCCCACGCAGTCAACAAATCACATGCTGCCGTTCTTTTGACTGTCTGGACAGCTGCGTAGTTAATGCTGGATTAGCTTGTCTGCTGCTTTTTTAGTCAGCTAGCACGCAGGCAACATTACTGTAAGATTGTGTAGCGATCGGGGAAGACAGTTACTGGACTGACGGCTGTGCACTGGGGAAGGCCAAGGGATTATAGGACTGTTGTGTCCATGTTCGAATCATTTATTAATGTTGTGTTCATGTTTTTGATTGTTGTTGTGTTGCTGTTGGGATGTTTAACTGGGACTGGGTAGACGACCATATGATGGACTGACTGACTGTAGGACCATGGCTGAAACGTGTATATTTTAAAATGACCTAGTTCCTGGAAGCCATTGTTCAGCAACTACTGGGAAGGGGCAGGATAAAGGTGCACTCCTGGGGTCGTGCGGTGTATGGGACACAGGAGCTGCCATTCAAACTAAACCCTTGCCTCGCCTCTCCCATCAGATCCTTTTGATTCTGACGGGGTATTAAAATTAAACAGCACTCTCGGGATCGTGCAGTGTATGGGACATGGGAGTTGTGAATAAGAAATCTCTGTGTCTCCATTATTCCATGCTGGTATGCCACAATTAGTTAGCAAATGACTCTAAATTATCTTTTTTCAACTGAAATGTGATGACTTTCCCTAGTGACCCCAACATAAGAAACATGTTTTTTGTTCATATTTCCATGAAAGCTGTACACCACTACGGTTCTAAGATTATCTTAGGGACAAACTACTTTCTGCACATTTCTGCTACTTTCTTAGGCTATACAAGCGCTATCTCTTACTAAAAAGTTAATTTTTACATGCAGTACCTTAAGCAATGATAATAATAATAATCCTCTACTTTAGTAAAGAAAGCAAGTATGACAGATGTGTTGTATTAAAAACGAGTGGTGTTCAGTGATGAAATGCAGTGTTTCTGCACTGTGAAGAGGGAAAACTCAGATAGTCACACAGTTTGTGATGAATGACAGGTTGTTTCTTTGTGGAAAATAGATTTGGGGTTTAAAATTAAATTAAGTTGCTTTAATTTAGAGGTTTAATGAAGATGGCTCATAAATGACCCTTAAGACAAGGGTAGTATACACAATGTGTGGACAACAGAAGGGCTAGTAAACAATACTTCTAAAACATTACTTAGTGGCTCACAACTTGACTGGTTTTGACACTTTTTGAGAAGAAATCCTCCTGGCTCCTCCTAGTGTCAACCTGCCTGCATGTGCATGGAACCAGAGGAAAGGAGGAGACCCTGTGCTGCTGCTGACTGAGATCACAACACTGTGTGTGTGTGGGGGGGGGGGGGTAATTATATTTGCCACAAAAGATTCAGTGGTTGTATGAGCTCATGATTCATATTCAAATTTTGGGAGTAAAAAAAAAAAGATCCAGTGCTGAAGAAAAATACCTCGGCAGAGGCATTGTTGCGTCTGAGTAATATCACAGCGAGTTTTCAAAATAAAATTCCTCTGTTTCTTTCATTTCTTTATGGGGGGGGCACAAATGCACATGTTCTAAAATATTGAGGGGAACCCCCCCTCCCAACCTATGCTGAGCTCTTTTCGCTGAGTCCCAGTAGAAATACACACACAACATTGATACCTACTTGACGATTGTTCAAAATGAAGGAAAATTTGAAAAAAAGAAGAGAAATGGAAAAACCTGACAATAGATGGCACGAATCAAAAGCAATAAAACTATTTTAACAACTACTCAGTTGAAAGACAAGTTATACTTGGGATAGACTTTGGGTCAGACTACATTGGGTACCCCAAAGTGTGCTTTTCTTGCCCAAAGAAGAGGGAGGAGGTATGTTACACTTGGCAAGTAGAGTGGCGGCTTTCAAGTTACAATTTGTGCAAACATATCTTACAAGGTATGTTGATATTGTGTGGAAAGGAGTAGCAAGTGCCATTCTAAGGAGAATGATGGTTTAGGTCTTGATACAGGTTTGTTTCTGATGGATTCTAAATGTTTAAATTTGTCTGAACTACCTGTTTTCTATAAATTAGTCTTCAAAGCATGGAATCTGTTCAAATGGAAAAGAAAGGAACCTGCTTTCTCTGTACTGGTTATTAAAGGAACCTGTCATTCACAGAGCCAGGTTGCCTTACTCTAATACTGTGCAACACTGGGACTGTAACTTTAAACAGGGTTCCCGTGGGTCCTTAAAAAGTCTTAAAAGTCTAAAATTCTGAACTATAAATTTAAGGCCTTAAAACGTCTTAAAAACGGCCAGATTTTCATCAGAGGTCTTAAATTTCCTTTGGTCAGGTCTAAAAAATATTTTACCCTCGTTCTGGCCGCGGAAAGTTATTACAAAGTAGCAAAAAAGTATTGAGTACAAAGCGGAGCTCTAATAAAGCCTTGAAGGACGCCGCCCTCAAAAACGTTGGTTCGGTGTGTTGTAGTTCTTTCTGGGGGATATTCAGGGGATATTGGTGTTGGAACATACGCGGTGATAAAACTACAAATCCCGTGATAAATGCAATACCTGCCCGCGAAATACGTCTGCGTCTCCTCAGAGTTTGTTAAAGTTCGCCTCACTGAAGAAAATGGGAAAGTGGACTTTCAACGAGACATGGCTAGATCACAGCGATTTCCGCTGCTGGTTACAAGCGGTATCCAGCTCCAAGTACGAGGCTCGCTGCAAACTTTGTAAAAAAACTATTCAATTAGGGACTCTGTGCATGAAGGTGCTAGAGTCACACGCCAGAGCGGAGAAGCATAAGCTAGCCGAAAAATGCCTTCAGCGGACTCGGCCCATCAGCCAGTTTTGTGCCTCACCCCTGCTGTCCCTGCCGTCATCGCCATCATCCTCCTCAATGCCTGGTCCCTCCGGTATCCAGCGCAATGTCATCGCTGCTCCGTCGAACGACCTTCGGGGTACTTTTGGATCGACTGACACGTCGAAAGCCGAGGTGCTTTGGATACTTCACACTGTCAAAACACCGTTCATTTAATAGCAACAGTGAGATTAGCGATCGCTTCCGAGTGATGTTCCCTGACTCAGTAATCGCGAAGACGTTCTCTTCCAAGTTTGTTTTAGCCTGTTTTCATTTTGTCATTTTGGACACGTGACACGGCTGTTGAGTTGTAGACGTTCAGTTGACGTTGACGTTGTTCAGTTGAGTTGTAGACGTTGTTGGGTGTGGAAGATCAATGACTGAATTCATTGAAATAAAATGATTTTTTCAGAATTTCTTTGGTTTAAATATTTTTTGGGTAATGTGTCATGTAGGTCTTAAATTTCAATTTTTATGGTCTTAAAATTTCTTAAAAAGGTCTTTAAATTTGACTTACTGAAACCTGCAAGAACCCTGTTTAAAGGACGTCGTGGATGTAGTTGGACCTGGTCTGATGGACGCAAAGGCTGTGGCTTCTCATCTGAGGCAGAAGTTGATTCGTCACATGAGGAAGATACTAACTCGTTGGGCTGAGAGACTGACTGATGCGGAACGGGAACTGTTGCAGGATTACTGTGCACAGGTGGAAACTCCTGATCAGGATGATCCTTTTCCAGATTTGGAACGTTCTCCTAGACTGAATGATTGCACTGGACAATTTTTATTCATTCATTCATCTTCAGCCACTTTTCTGGGGTCAGGTCGCGATGGCAACAAGCTAAGTAGGGCACTCCAGACGTCCTTCTCCCAAATAACGCCCTCCAGCTCCTCCTGGGGGATCCCAACATATTCCCAGGTCAGATTGGACATGTAGTGCCTCTAGCAAGTTCTGGGTCTACCCCGGGGTCTCCTCCCAGTTGGCCGTGCCCGGTAAACCTCCAAAGGAAGGCGCCCAGGGGACATCTTAATCAGATGCCTGAACCATCTCAACTTGCTCTTTTCGACACAAAGGAGCAACGGCTGTACACCAAGCTCCCTCCGGATGTCCGAGCTCCTCACCCTATCTCTAAGGCTGAGCCCAGACACCCTACGGAGGAAACTCATTTCAGCCGCTTGTATCTGCAATCTCACCCTTTTGGTAACTACCCAAAGCTCATGATCATAGGTGAGGGTTGGAACGAAGATTGACTGGTACATTGAGAGCTATGCCCTCTGGCTCAGCTCCCTCTTCACCTCAATGTACAACGTCCACGTTACTGCTGATGCTGCACCAATCCGCTTGTCAGTCTCCCGCTCCATCCTACCCTCACTTGTGAATAAGACCCCGAGATACTTGAACTCCTTCACTTGAGGCAACAACTCATCCCCAACCACCAGCAATCCACCATTTTCCGGTAGAGAACCATGGCCTCAGACTTGGCGGTGCTGACTCTCATCGCGGCCATTTCACACTCAGCTGCAAGACGCCCCAGTGCACACTGAAGGTTGTGTTCTGATGAAGCCAACAAAGCCACATTATCTGCGAAGAGCAGAGATGCAATTCTGAGGTTCCCAAAACTGACACACTCCTCGCCTTGGCTGTGCCTTGAGATCCTGTCCATGAATATCACAAACAGAATCGGAGACAAGGGACAACCTTGGCGGAGTGCCACATCCACTGAAAACCTGTTTGACTTGTAGCGTTATGGCTTGTAGCAACTGCCCCAGTACCCCATACTCCCGCAGTACCCCCACAGAGTGCCCCGAGGTACGCGGTCATAAGCCTTCTCAAAATCCACAAAACACATTTGTGGACAAATTTTAAATGTTAAAAATATTGATAATCTGGATTTATATTCAGTAAAAGGCAAAGAAGTTTACAAGTGTTGTGTTAAACAAATGCAGACTAAATAGTGAGACTGACACATTGTGGAAGCAAATATTAACTGTAAATGATGATGTTAAACCTGTATGGAGAGTACTGTATAAACCACCCTTGAAAAAAAAGAACAAGTGACATTCAGTGGAGAATCCTGCACGGGGCTGTTGTAGTGAATGCTTTTCTATCTGTGATTAATCTTACAGTGTCCAGTACATGTCTGTTTTGTGGAATGATGGAAACAGTTTTTCACTGTTTATGGAATGCAACAAACTCAAAAGATTTATTTGATGTATTGGGGATTTTGTTGCGGTGTTTTGATGAAAGGTGGTGGAAAACAGCATTTATTTTCGGGGCAGGTTACAGAAGAGTGAACATGACAAAGTGGACACTTCTAAACTTCATAATAGGAGACGCAAAATGTCCATATCCATCAGCAGAAGGAATAAAACAGAAGGAAGGGCAGGACAGGATGTGATCCCTTTGTTTGTTTCTTTGGTGAGATCCAGAGTCTGGGTTGATTTCAGGTTTTATAACACAATGAGGAATCTGAATGTTTCCATTAAAAGTGCGACAATGATGTGATTTGTTCTGTGGTGGATGATGAGTTGGTTTTTAATGTTTTTGGATGAGATTTGCAAAAACTAGTGGTGGATGGATATATGGCTGTACGTTTTTCATGGAAATTGACTCTGAATCATGGAATTGACTGATTTTTTTTATGATACTACGTGATCTTTTAAATAAAATGGAATTTTAAAATGCACCTCTCTCTCTCTCTCTCTCTCTCTCTCTCTCTCTCTCTCTCTCAATACCACACAGTAAAATAAAAAATATCCTTAAGAGAAGAGGACTATTCTCAACGTTTCTATCGATTCAGGTTTGCCTTCCCCATCTGCTGAAGTTCAGACCAGCGGCTTTTGGGGTAACGGCTGTAGTATATTAGTATATAGTGAAGGTCTCCATGACAACCTGCAGGAAATATTAAAGGATAACACCCAAAGCGACCGGCGCAGTTTGGAGCCGGTGAGCCTTTGCTTTTAATTATTGATGTAAACATCCAGTTTGACAGCGTCTCTCGGTGATGACACCCCGCCCGCCTGACACATGAAAGAGCCATGACGGCTCCGCTGGCCTCGCTGTCGGCCCGGCTCAGGGGATTAGTCTGAAATTTGCTGGCCAAGCAAAGTAAAGCACGTCTCTCTCTCTCTCTCTCTCTCTCTCTCTCTCTCTCTCTCTCTCTCTCTCTCTCTCTCTCTCTCTCTCTCTCTCTCTCTCTCTGTCTCTGTCTCCCCCTCTCTTCCTGATAAGGCACATTTCATACAAGGTGGTAAACTTGAAAGACGGGGGCTGGGAGATCAAAGTGACCCGGGCGCCTGATCTTCAAGGAAAGCGGCTGTGGGCACATTTAACTGCCTGCTCTGTTCTCGGCAGCGGCGGCACGCCTCAGGGACACGCACCTGTTTGATGTCAGCAAACAAAGGTCTAAAGGGAAATATAGAAGAAAAGTAAAGATTTACATAACCCAAGATGGATCTTCCCTTTTTGACGTTTTGGTCGTAGTGTACATGAAGACTTGTTGCAGCTTTACACTCAGATTTACATAACCCAAGATGGATCTTCCTTTTTTGACGTTTTGGTCGTAGTGTACATGAAGACGTGTTGCAGCTTTACACTCAGATTTCAGAGGTGTTTGAGCGGAGACGAAGCCACAGCGATGGGACTCCTGGTCGTCTCTTTGTGTTTCTCTCTTTGTTACTCACTGGATGACCTTGTGAGGCCGCCGACATTAGTCCATAGGTTTGGTTGTCTGAATGAATTCAACCTTCAACTACTTTGAGGTTTTTTTTGGAATATCAAAAATATATGAATCCTCCATCCTTCTGACTCATTCAGTGCATTGATAGTCCAGTCCAAGACTTGCAGGTCCAATCGATGTTACCTTGGCAGACTGAATAGTCATTGATGGCTTACTTAGACACTGTGCAGTAATACTCAAGGGTCATAATATTCTAATACATTAGACACATTTTGTTACTAAATTCAGTCAAAGTGTTGGCAGGGCTGAATGATGTGAAAAAAGTTATTTTTCAAAAGGATTGTCATTTGTTCGGTGAATGTGACCTACTGAACGAGGCAAGTCTGTCAGAGAAAGGCATTAACATTTACCATCTGCTAAAAATGGACTTTCCTGAATTGACAGCTTGATGGTCTGTGAACAAAAAAAACCCCAAACTTAAAAGCACGTGTGAATTTATAACAAATTAATTGTCTCAGTAGTGCTTCAAAATCTAAGTGTGAACCATTCCACAGTGGTTTTGAAATACTTGACTGTTTTCAAGCTTAAGCTTAAGAAAGACAGTGTTGACTACTGAAGGAAGGGAGTAAAACCGAGGTTTGATTAATTTAATAATAACAATGGATTACATTTATGTAGCACTTTAGACATGCAGAGCGCTTCACATTGAAAGGAGGAAACTCATCTCAACCACCACTGATGTGTAGCAATACCTGGGTGATGCGCGGCAGACATTTTGCACCACAATGCTCACCACACATCAGCTTGACATAGAGAGGGAGGAATCATTGAGCCAATTACATGGGGGGATGATTAGGTGGCCAGATGGAGAGAGCCAGGTTGGGAATTTTGCCAGGACATGGGGGACCCTCTAGTCTTTGTGATAAGTGTGATGGGATCTTTAATGACCACAGTGAGTCAGGACCTCGGTTTAATGTCTTATCTGAAGGACAGCCTTATGCAACATCTCAGCTGCCACCATAAGAGACCAAAGAGCTTGTATATGCCACTGCAACTGTAATCATGGAGATGCTTGGGTAAATTGTTAAGAACATGGTTCACCAACAGCGCCCTCCATGGAAGAGAAGGCTGGAAGCCAAGATCGAAGCAGCATGGAGAGATGTTAGCCAGTTAACAGAGGTGCAGAATAGTCTGATGAAAGACAAGCCCTGGCTGAAGAAGTACAGCAAGCTGTCCATACGTGAGGCTCTGCCAAACAAAGGTTCACAGCTCTGGCCACCAGGCTGAAGAGATACGCTAGCGAAGTAGAAGCCAAAAGAGTAAATGGCCTGTTCCTCGAAGAATCATCCAATGTGTACTCTCAGCTGTGGAGTAACAAGGGAAAAATATCAGACCCACCCAGAGCAGAGGCTGCAAGCGAGTAAGTGTTAGGCACTAAAACACATCGGAGTAAGCAGTAGGCACTAAAACACAAAGCTAAATGATATCCATATTTTTATTAGGCTTAATTAAATGCCCCTGCTTTAAAAGTTGTGAACATAAACTTGAATAATTCATTTCCAGTCTTTAAAATATGTGATCTATAAGCTAGTGTTTTGGTTTTGTTTTTTTTAGTCAAGTCGGTTTCATTTGTATAGCCCGTTATCACAAATTACAAATTTGCCTCTGTGGGCTTTACAGCAACACAACATCCTGTCCTTAGACCCTCGCAAGAAGAAGTTCCTTAGCTCAAATGCCAGGTCAGCTGCAGTATGCTGCCCCCTGGAGCAGTCTTCTGTGAGGTCCAGTGCCTTGTTCAAGGGTGCTTCATAAATGATGGTGAACCCAGTGGTGTTGAGGGACCAAATCCAGCTGACCGACCCCTCATTGCCCCCGCTTGCCTCCATCCCCCTAAGTGTTTTCTGCAGATGCACCAATCCCAAGTATCTATCAAGCCCAGCATCAGCCCTTATCTATGGTGTGAAAACTGCATGTAAAATAATTGTGAAAGGATGTCGAACTGAAACGTTTTATTTGATTTTGTTTGTTTTGTGTTTAGTATTTATTGTGTTCATCATGAGGCAGAGGGAGTTTAGTGCCCTGCGATGACATCAGTGGAGATGCATTTCAAAGCTCATTGCCTCCTGAAAACAGTCAAATCAAATACAGTCATACATCAGCTGTTTCTTTTAGGTTGCGAGTGAGACGGTGCACTCTGAAAAACCCAGCGTTGTCTTTCTGAGAACTGCGGGATGAAAACAAGAATTATTCAATGCTGTCTTTCTGGAAGAGCTTTTTAAGTTTATTCCGAGCCGTTGTTCCTTTTTGGATTCTGTTCATTTGCGTCTCTGAGTCTGTTCTCTATGATTACACAAAGTGTCCTAACGATCACGTTTATAAATGTGTGACTCAACATCTGGAACAGCTGACTGAACAGTCAACAGTTCAAGGTCCTTTAATTGTTTAACAAGAAATTTATCATAGCCATTAAAGTCATAATACATTTTATTAGAACTAAAACGTTTTTCCACAGTACAAATAAAGGACATTTTGAACTCTGGCCAGTTTTCCAGAGGAGGCCTCAGGTCTCCACCAGATCTATACGTACAGTCTGTGATATCCAGGTTGAGCAGTGAATTGCTGAGAAATGAGGGGTTTTTTTTCTGTATTTTTCCATGGCGTTTTCTAGAAGTTATGTAAGTACAGATGAAATCTCAGGTGCAGGATATTTTGCACAGATTTTACTTCCACTGCTACAAATTTTGGAGGCAACAGTAAATCCTCAACCAGTGACATTGCGATAGACTGGCAACTATTGTACATCTCAAATAGTCGAGATGACACATTTTGCTGCCTTGAATAAAACTGATAGAATCAGCTGCCTTGATGGGCTGCAGCATAAAACTGCCTGAAAAACTGCAATCCTCATCCAGCTCTTTATTCTCATGCAAAGTCATTGTGCACAGAGGAAGATGACATTTTAAATGCATCCATTTGGCAGAGGTAACGGTATAGAGGCAATGCTATCTCATCCAGCAGCTCCTGCAGTTTTAGGAGGGAATGTGCATGGCGGCATAAATGACTCCCTCCTTTTGCATTAATATTTCCTTATTTGTCCTTGAGGACGGAAGTAAAGCGCAGTGAGAATGTCATGGGACTGCATCACGCTCAAAGTCTAGTCTGTGTTTCTGTTGAGCAACGTGTGTCAGTGTGTGTGGGTGGGGAGGGGGGTTACTCCATCATTAGTCATGAAAATTGTGGCTTGCATTAAGTGTGAGCCACACCTGGAACAGCACCACTGGTACCATAACTTCCAGTGAGTCACCCTGAAGTTGTTCCATCCTATTCAATATGTCTGTTATATGGCTCTATTATTATATGTCTCTATTATATATATATATATATATATATATATATATATATATATATATATATATATATATATATATATATATATATATACACTACCGTTCAAAAGTTTGGGATCATCCAAACAATTTTGTGTTTTCCATGAAAAGTCACACTTATTCACCACCATATGTTGTGAAATGAATAGAAAATAGAGTCAAGACATTGACAAGGTTAGAAATAATGATTTGTATTTGAAATAAGATTTTTTTTACATCAAACTTTGCTTTCGTCAAAGAATCCTCCATTTGCAGCAATTACAGCATTGCAGACCTTTGGCATTCTAGCTGTTAATTTGTTGAGGTAATCTGGAGAAATTGCACCCCACGCTTCCAGAAGCAGCTCCCACAAGTTGGATTGGTTGGATGGGCACTTCTTGCGTACCATACGGTCAAGCTGCTCCCACAACAGCTCAATGGGGTTCAGATCTGGTGACTGCGCTGGCCACTCCATTACCGATAGAATACCAGCTGCCTGCTTCTGCTCTAAATAGTTCTTGCACAATTTGGAGGTGTGTTTAGGGTCATTGTCCTGTTGTAGGATGAAATTGGCTCCAATCAAGCGCTGTCCACTGGGTATGGCATGGCGTTGCAAAATGGAGTGATAGCCTTCCTTATTCAGAATCCCTTTTACCCTTTACAAATCTCCCACCTTACCAGCACCAAAGCAACCCCAGACCATCACATTACCTCCACCATGCTTAACAGATGGCGTCAGGCATTCTTCCAGCATCTTTTCATTTGTTCTGCATCTCACAAACGTTCTTCTTTGTGATCCAAACACCTCAAACTTGGATTCATCCGTCCACAACACTTTTTTCCAGTCTTCCTCTGTCCAATGTCTGTGTTCTTTTGCCCATCTTAATCTTTTTCTTTTATTGGTTAGTCTCAGATATGGCTTTTTCTTTGCCACTCTGCCCTGAAGCCCAGAATCCCGCAGCCGCCTCTTCACTGTAGATGTTGACACTGGTGTTTTGCGGGTACTATTTAATGAAGATGCCAGTTGGGGACCTGTGAGGCGTCTGTTTCTCAAACTAGAGACTCTAATGTACTTATCTTCTTGCTCAGTTGTGCAACGCGGCCTCCCACTTCTTTTTCTACTCTGGTTAGAGCCTGTTTGTGCTGTCCTCTGAAGGGAGTAGTACACACCGGTGTAGGAAATCTTCAATTTCTTAGCAATTTCTCGCATGGAATAGCCTTCATTTCTAAGAACAAGAATAGACTGTCGAGTTTCAGATGAAAGTTCTCTTTTTCTGGCCATTTTGAGCGTTTAATTGACCCCACAAATGTGATGCTCCAGAAACTCAATCTGCTCAAAGGAAGGTCAGTTTTGTAGCTTCTGTAACGAGCTAAACTGTTTTCAGATGTGTGAACATGATTGCACAAGGGTTTTCTAATCATCAATTAGCCTTCTGAGCCAATGAGCAAACACATTGTACCATTAGAACACTGGAGTGATAGTTGCTTGAAATGGGCCTCTATACACCTATGTAGATATTGCACCAAAAACCAGACATTTGCAGCTAGAATAGTCATTTACCACATTAGCAATGTATAGAGTGTATTTCTTTAAAGTTAAGACTAGTTTAAAGTTATCTTCATTGAAAAGTACAGTGCTTTTCCTTCAAAAATATGGACATTTCAATGTGATCCCAAACTTTTGAACGGTAGTGTATATATATATATATATATATATATATATATATATATATATATATATATATATATATATATATATATATATATATATATATATAGCGAATCCAGGGGGGCAGCCGGGAACCGCCGCAGCCGGGTTGCGAACCTGGGCCGCCAGCACCACGGGCGACTGCGTTAACCAAAGGGCTAGTGAGTCTATTCATCCGTGGTCGTTACACCACCCCTTCTCCTTCGAGAAGCAGTCCCTGCACTTAAGCATATCACTCCCTCACGCCTCTGGGCACACGAGCTTCCGATGGCCTCACGGTCTCACCATCCTACTTCTGACACCAATGTAGAGAATTTGGGTGGCAGCCAGGACGCAAACCCAGGTCTCCCGCACCACCAGCGACTGTGCTAACCAGTCAATTGGTTGACGTAGTCATGTCAATCCAGTCCTGGACTGAGTATTGTCAGAGCTGTCACCTCTGAATGTCTGGAGTCCTTTATCGGATTTAACATGGACTGCCACGTGTGGAAGACCATTTCTGTTAACGTCACAGTGTGTGTTCTGTGTCGTAGAGGTGGTTCGGTGGATGTGGAAGACCATCTGTTAACATCACAGTGTGTGTTCTGTGTCGTAGATGTGGTCTGGTGGTCACTATTCATGTTTACAACACCAGCTGACACCAGCTTTGTAACAGTGGATTCGCCAATTTGAGCACCTAACTGCCCGGTCGTGTCTGTGAGATGGTGAATGGCATCAACATCAGTGCCAGGTGTGGAAGTGTGGGGACCCTCCCTCTCAAACCCACTAACAGGATTACAGCCTGGGCTCTGACCTAACCCTGTATCTGTGCAACCATCTGTCAGCAATATCACTATGCCAAACACTCCTACCGTTTGGTAAACTAGGACTAACAAATCTATCCATTGTTATTTTAGCAGCTAGTTTTGAATGTTAAATGTACTTGCGTTGTGTGTATTTATACAGAAACAAAGTGGAGTAGAAAAGCAAGTCAGTTTGAAAAACCACATAATATATACAACCGTAAATAAATGTCATCAACTCACCGAGGATAAACACTGGAAAGCAGTATGCCCTAATCCAGTCTTTTATAAACCTGACCATGCAACTTCAAATGTAGATCAGGATGGCAGCACAGCATCCGCGGTGACAAGCATCAAGCTCATCTGGAGATCCAAAGGGTCACGGCACCAGTGTAACGGGTAGGGCATGAAAAGTGACTACGCAAGGGGATGTTTTCCAGCATTTATTTGCTCCTGCAGGAGACAAACACAACGTCCATGAGATGCCTTCTGGTCCCCTCTGCACATCCACTCCCTCAGCAATGCAAAACGGCAATGTGAGGAGGAGGGGGGCTATGGAAACTCAGGAGGTTGTAACTGTCACAGATGAATAGACCCGCTAGCCCTTGGCTAACGGGTCGGACCCTTTAGTCGGCTGGTTAACATTGTCACTCATGGTGCTGGAGATGCGGGTTCACGTCCTGGCTGCGGCGGTTCCCAGGCTGATCCCGGAATTCTCTACATTGGTGTCAGAAGTGGGATGGTAAGACCGTGAGGCCATCAGAAGCGCGTCCACCCAGAGGCGTGAGGGAGCTGGCATGCTGAAGCGTGGGGACACGCTTCCCGAAGGAGGGAGGTAGTGTAACGACCACGGATGACTAGACTCGCTGGCCCTTGGCTAACGGGTCGGACCCTTTAGTCAACTGGTTCACATAGTCACCCGCGGTGCGGGAGACCTGGGTTTGCATCCCGGCTTCGGCGGTTGCCGGCTGCCCCCTGAATTCGTCACAAGGTACAGAAAGGCGATGTGCAGTAAGGTAATTTCCACAGGAATCATCATTAGAAATAACAGTAAATAAAAATTACCCATATTTCACGCAATGTATCATGGGGTGTGGTGGAGCCAGAGCGGGGGCATGGGGGCGGTCGGCCCAGGGCCCAAAAGGTCGGGGGGCCCCATTTGGAGCTCTGTTGCCGAGTTTACGAGCATCCGTGAACGCACCGGGTCTCGGGACTCTGACGCATTCAGTGACACACTCGTGAAGTCGGCTAATGATAAAAAATACAGTGCAGTACGGGGCCCCTATACATAGATATTAATGGCCCCTATAAAGGCTATGGCCTTTTTTACGACTATTCATGAATGCATTGGAGCCTTGATCCAGCTGTGATTGGTTGTGAGGTATAACTGCATCACACTGCCAGAAGGGGGAGTGAGTAAGCATTTTTACACTTGACAGAACTGGACAGTTTTATGAATGAATTTGAGGGAACTTCAAAATGGAGAAGAAAAAACATGAATCAGGCTCATTCAAACGCAAGAAGCACGAAAGTAAGAAGAAGCTGATTGCGTCGTGTCGTCCTTTTACAAATTATGTTTCATCTCAAGTCAGCCGCGACCTCTCAGGACAACCGCGAAGATCGGGTGGATCTGACGACTGACAACGAGGCTAGCAATAGCAGTAACGTTAGCATTAGCAGCACTGTCACTGATGAAAGACCAGAGGACCAGCAACAACCCCGCCCAAACACAACACCAACGTTGTCGTTACAGCCCGGAGAGACAGTAACGTTAGTGCTTCCACTAGCAGCGATGGCAGCAATAGTTGATACATACAATCCAATTTGGATTGTATGTATCAACTATTTTACAGCTGTGAATTTTAAAATGACGTCATCAGAAGGGCCCCTCGAGAATGCTCGGCACCCTCCGTGCTGAGAGTCTAGCTCCGCCCCTGATCATAGGGGCTAGGAATAAGGTGGATAAGATAAAATTCACAAATACTAATTGGAAATAAGAATTATTAAAGTGCATTTTTAACTGTTACGCACACACACACACACACACACACACACACACACACTAGTTGGAGGGTTAATCAGAAACTCCTGACGGTGTGTTAACCGGTGTTGTAATTGTTGGTGCAGACACTAACTCAAATCTGCTGGGACCTCAGGGGATTTTCCCCCTGCTGTTCTGATGTTATGTCTGCAGGCTCACATGGAAAATACAGCAGCTAAAAGCCATGACTCCACCTGCAGAGAGCGATTTTATTTATCTGTCCTTAAATGTTTTTGACACAAAAAGCAGGAGCCCGCGGCCCCCGTGGGAGATTCCCAGGCCCCTGCTTCCACAGTTGTCCCGCACAGATTGTCACATCACGTGGAATCAACATCACGTCCAAAAAAGTGCTCCAGCTGTTGTGTGTGTGGACGCGTCCAGGACATTGGTATTACAAAGCACGTGTGCAGCAGCACCCCGTGACATGCGATCTCCGTCTGGGACGGCCTGAGTCGAGCTTTGGCCCATGGTGAGAGGGGCGGGGCTTACGAGAGCCAGCTCCTCTGGAGAGTGTGGCAAACATGATTAAGTGGATTTGTCAGAGCGAATCCCTCCCAGACAAACACAGTTGCCCACCGCCTCCTCCTCCTCATCAGCTCATTGCTGTGGCCTGTGGTGCACAAGCCTTTCAAGCTCAGCATCATCTGCTCTGTAACGGTCTGCGGTCCTGTTTTGACCCAGAGACTGGAAGGCAGGAAAGAAATTAAGGACAAAAAAAACAGGTTGTGGTTTTAGAAGGAGAACATTGGCGGTCTTCTCATTATGTGAACCCGTTCTGTAAAGAGCTGCTGTCTGCTTCTTCTTCCATACCTTCCTCTCATCACTGATACTCATACCGGTTCCTTTCTTTAATGCTCTCGTGTTGCTTACCGCGTAGGTTTCTGTTTTTCACGTTTATTTGTCTGAAGCGTCTCTGAGTATCAAGAAAGTGTGTTTAATGGAAGTTCTATAGGTAGTTCAACTTCAGCTGAAGGCGCTGCCAGATCGGCTTAAAGCTGGGTAAAGTGATATTTTGGATATTAAAAGTGTATTGAATGACTTGCTTGCAGACCGAACCAGACGTGGTGGCCGTTTCGTTGGGCGTCCGGTGGTTTTTCTCTCAACGTGGCGTGTGTACTGATTTCTGGGCTCGTCATGACGTCACTTGGGTTGAAGTGGGCATGGGGGTGCCGTAGAAGGCGTGTCCGTCAGAATCAGGTGGCACAGTGCTAGTTTGGTGTCAAATAAAACAAGTGCTACTTCAGTCCAGTTAAAGTGTTTATCTCTCTGGTAATGTGTGCCTCGCTACACACTCAGTGCCACAATACGTTTACCGCCGGGTTTGTTCCTCAGAAGAAGAAGAAGCCTGTCTGTATATTTATTATGTGCTCTTTAGCCCCATGTTACATCATTTGTTACGCAGACTGGAAATGACAGAGGGGGTTTATTAGATTGTAGCCCATTTTAAAATTCACCTATGATAAAAACGGGTCAACACTCAAGACCAAAAAGCGTGAACATTTTAATCTTAAAATAAAAGGTGTGGTTGTGGTTTATGAACTGTAATTCTGCCTTCTGCATTGCTTTTTCTTTCCCGTCAAAAGCAGACAAACCGCTGACCTTCAGTACTTAAATCTATTCAGACGTTCTAGCATCCATCTGACGACCATGAGAGAAGACCAGAATGCCTTCTGTCGGCCAGTATCGGTAGAAAGAGAGGCAGTGAAAGTAATGTAGCTTTTTTCCACAGAAAATTTGAATATTAGGAATATACTTTGAACAGTAAACTGGTTTGCTATTCATTATGACAAAGCGTGGAGCAGTAGTGACTCTGTAGTTGCTCTGTAACTCATGAGGACTTCTAATGCCAACCCCAGCATCTATATTACTGCTGATACTGCATCTTCCACCATGTGTGAGAATGACCTTACTTGTACAAAAGAGACAAAAGAGACAAAATTCCGTTTCCCCCAGCCCACAGCAGAGCAACACAAAAGACAAAAACACATATCCAAACATCCATCCTTCCATTATCTAAGCCACTTTATCCCAATCCAGGTCGCGGGGATGCTGGAGCCTATCCCAGCAGTTATTGCTGGCGGGGAGACACCCTGGACAGGCCGCCAGGCCATCACAGGGCAAAAAGAAGTGGAATCATTGAATATATATTTTCCGTTTTGCCCATTTGATATTTAGCTCTCAGCAACTTGTAAAACAAGTTCCAAAAACAACTTTTAAAACAAGTTCCTCCAAAAACAACGCCACCAAAAACATACAAGAACAGAGAGAACAAAGCAAAAACAGCCAGCAACCCAGTCCACCCAGTACAACACAGTCCACCCAGTGCAACACAGTCCACCCAGTACAACACAGTCGAAAAGCTCCACCGTCCAGAGAATGAACGCCAGCCAGGATGACTGTCGGAACTGCCGGTCTGCATGAGCTAGCAGTTAGCTTAGCCTGCCCCGCTTCCGTGTCCTGTCAGACCGCCCTCGGTGTTTCCTCTTCAGGCGCAGCTCCAGGCAGGGCCGTGGTCCTTGAGCCTATCGGATGCAGCAGACCACGCTCCGTCAGCCGATCCAATGCTAGCTCTCCAGGCAGACACCTTCGACACACCTCCCCCGCACTCCACACGATGACACAAACGCGTACTCAGACAAAAACACTTGCACAGTCTACGCTAGGCAAGTCTGCCGCCAGACCACCTCAGTGTTTCCTCTTGCGTAGGGCCGTGGGCTAGCAGTTAGCTTACCTCCTCCTCAAGCCCACAGGACGCAGCAGACTAAGCTCTCTCAGCGGATCCAGCACCAGCTCTCCTAGCCAAGCAAAATTGATGATCAAAACAAATACTTCATACAATAACACAAGCTTAGAAGTGGACAAAGACACTGCATAATCGGTACTGGGTGAGGCCGCTGCAAATGCGAGTCCGCACCACCATCTTCCCACAACCACATATTAAATGAGGTTGATAGTAATTTACACTGATTTCCATTTTCACTGGGCCTACTGAGTATTTACAAGGGGGCGTCGTCACATAACCTAATGTGAAAGCTTGTGTGATAAATGATGAACATGCATGTGACAATATCGCTGTGCTGTTCCTTCTTCTACCTCTGCTGCGTTCAGCTAACCCAGAAAAATGACTGTCTATGATGTAGTCTAACGCAGAAGCACGTTAATGACAGGATTTCCATGAGGTGATTAAGAACAGCATCACCCGAGGGCATTTATCCTCCTCTGAACTCAGATTGTAGTTACTATGTGCAACAACCAGATCTGTATCTACAGATAGATAGAGATCCAGATGGCTCACAACAAAGATTTACATTGCATATGATGTATGACTCCTTATGCCGCAGTGCCCAGAGAGACCAAGGCTCTCTGCAGACCAGCTCGTGTATTAAAAGCATAGTTATTTTGCTATCACTTTTGAGAGCCATCAAGAACAAACAGGGCTGACATTTCATGGCCGAGAAGGGTGATGTCATTTCCATGATGTGCTGATTAATTTTCTTGATGGGCAAGTTATGGCACCTGTCACTCAGGGGTCATATGTGAGCCCTTCTCTCTCGGGCGGCTGTCCTAGATTCTGATTCTCACATGGCTGAAGGGCTGGGACCTTCCTCTCAACTCAGAGAGGCGAAATTGCTCCCGCCAAGACCCACGTGTAGAAACGGGTTAAGACGGCGCTTCTGAGGACTTTTGACAAGACAGATTTCCCTACACAAAACTCAGAAGCCCTCTCCGTGATGCCAACCAGCTGGAATATTAGCCCCAAGTCTCCAGAGAACAGCAGTAAACAAGTACTCTGATCATCTCTTTAAAAGAACAGTAAACATGAGGTACATGCATGCTGTGTTGGTAGTTTGTAGTGCTGTCAGGACAGCGGAGTCGCTGCCCATCTTTCAGCGCAGGTTGAAAACACACCTCTTTAAGAACTATTACCCTGTTACTTGTTCTTAGCTCTTATTGTATTCACTCATTTGAAATAAAAATAAAAATCTCTTTCTTGCACTTTTACTTTAGCGCTGGTTTTGCTCTTAGATGCACTTATGACCTCTGATGACTAGTAGTTCTCCTGATCTTTCTACGTTAAATGATGCTCTTATTGTAAGTCGCTTTGGATAAAAGCGTCGGCTAAATGACTGGAATGTCATGTAATGTACTTAGATCCTGTAAGCAAAGTGTGAGTCCTGTATGTCTGTTACTGATACAATAGTGAGTGTTTCTGTATGGCTGTTGTAATGCCACTAGGAGGCGCCATGCAGTCTGCTGGAAGACCGATGTGTGACGTCGCAGAATGAATCAGACCAACAGTGTCCTTTAACAAACACCTGATGTGATGAGCTGCCATCCCAGTGCGCCCAGTCCTACTGGCTGTGTGCTGAGCCCACGTGACATCAGAGCGTTTACACAAGACATCCGGGGGATTTGTCTGACACCTTGACATAGTTTACATGGAATCCTCCATGATGAGGACATCCTGGTTAAAACTGACCGTCAGAGACGCAGCTCTGAGTTGAAATCTAGTCTGTCGTTCACATCTATCATTAGTTTATATCATCATCTATCTTCCTAACTGTAGCTTTACTGTGGCTTCACTTTTCCTTCAAGTGTGTGTGTATTTGTATGGAAGCACTAATCGTCTGATTGAAATAATGCGGTTTTGAAGCGCTGGGCCTGGTTTCTCCCTCCCAGTCCTTAGCTGTTCTAGCAGCAGCTGTGCAGGTGCTTCTGTGAACCACAGCACTGTGAGTCCTGCAGCCATGACCCTCGCTGTGGAACCTCCACACGGCCGTGACCCTCGCTGTGGAACCTCCACACGGCCGTTACCATCGCTGTGGAACCTCCACACGGCCGTTACCCTCGCTGTGGAACCTCCACACAGCTGTGACCCTCGCTGTGGAACCTCCACATGGCCGTTACCCTCGCTGTGGAACCTCCACACGGCCGTGACCGTCGCTGTGGAACCTCCACATGGCCATTACCCTCGCTGTGGAACCTCCACACAGCTGTGACCCTCGCTGTGGAACCTCCACACGGCCATTACCCTCGCTGTGGAACCTCCACACAGCTGTGACCCTCGCTGTGGAACCTCCACACAGCTGTGACCCTCGCTGTGGAGCCTCCACACAGCCGTGACCCTCGCTGTGGAACCTCCACGCAGCCATGACCCTCGCTGTGGAACCTCCACGCAGCCATGACCCTCGCTGTGGAACCTCCACACAGCCGTGACCCTCGCTGTGGAACCTCCACACGGCCATGACCCTCGCTGTGGAACCTCCACACGGCCGTGACCCTCGCTGTGGAACCTCCACACAGCTGTGACCCTCGCTGTGGAGCCTCCACACGGCCATGACCCTCGCTGTGGAACCTCCACACGGCCATGACCCTCGCTGTGGAACCTCCACACGGCCATGACCCTCGCTGTGGAACCTCCACACGGCCGTGACCCTCGCTGTGGAACCTCCACACGGCCGTGACCCTCGCTGTGGAACTGCCACGTGGCCATGACCCTCGCTGTGGAACCTCCACACGGCGTGACCGCCGTGCTCGTCCACGGTGAGCTCCAGAAAGGCACCTCTCCTGATTGGCTGAAGCTGCAGTTAGGAACCATTACCATGAATGTTGTGAATCAGCTAAATGAAAGCTTACAACTCTTCCTGTCGTGACGCCGGCTGTGTGGGTGTTACAGCTGTCATTATGTAGTATGACAGGCTCCCGACTGATGCTTATTGGTACGAAACAGACACGCGTGACGTTACCATGACGACATCTCCACATGATGGTGGAAGCTGCTCAAACCTTATTAGCCACGCCAAGAAGGAAACTGGAGGAGGATTGGTGGTTCTGGATTATAATTACACATATTATTATTACTGTTACCACTTATGTTTACCTTATCGCAGACCTAAAATAGACGGATCATGAGTTTAAATAAAATAGATGGTTAGAGTGTAAATAAGAGTAAAATCCATTCAAAATCTTGTCACATTCAATGAATTCCACCACTGAAAGGGGAAAAAAACAAGTGTAATTTGAAATGTCAATTTAAATCATCAATTAACCTTCCAAAAACGACCAACAGCTTTTCAGATTTATCTTATTTTTATGTGTTACGGTAAACACTGAGATACAGTTTAAACCAATAAAACCCCAAAGCTGCTGCAGTCACTAGACCTTCCCTGGATTCTCCTTCCATCTCATCCTGTCTGGCTGTGTGTGTGTGTGTGAGTGTGTGAGTGTGCATGACCTGATGGAGGAGGTGTGTCTCTGTCTCCATGTGAAGCTGCCCTCTGCTGAAGGTGAAAACTCATAATTGGTCCCCAAGACGTTTTAATCTCAAAGGGTCTGTCAGTGAGCCGCTTTAATTATGACTGATACCACCATGTGTGTGTGGGTGTGTGTGTGGGTGTGTGTGTGTGTGTGTGTGTGTGTGTGTGTGTGTTGTGGTAAAAAATAAATATAACACCGCTGCAGACATGAACATATCCAAGTTACACTGCATTCTCCTTTTTAGTGGCAATCAGACTTGCCCATATGGCTTCTGATGAGCCTGCAAGTCTTTCACACACACACACACGCACACACACACGCTATGCCAGATGCTCTCTTCATACTTATGATTGTGTGTGTGTGTAGAAACCACTATTTCTGTTCTTTATGACTTTCATTATTAAGAACCTCCATAAGGAAGGCCCACTAAACTTGTCTCTCTCCTCCTCTTCCCCACATCACTCTTCCTGAATCTTCATCTCTTCTCCACCTGCTTTGCCCACCCCCACCCGCAGCCCCTCTCACTGTGTCTCTCTAGACCTCTTTCAGAGTGTCACCCTTTTAATGCTGAAATCTCAGATTCTGGATCCATATTTCAGCTCAACAAAACAAATCATCAGGGTGCAAAAAAAAAACAACAAAAAAACCAGTCTCTAACTATCTCCTGTACTGGCATTCATTTGGCTGATATTAAGTGTTGGTTTCGATCTGGCGGCGAGGGGGTTAGGACATAGGTGGATTGAGTACAGTGGATTGGTTCAGCCATGTCGTCTTTGTTGGACCAGACTATTGGCCAGATAGATGGTTAAACACAACAACACCCCCTTTATATTTTCTGATTTTAAAACACAAACCTTTCCTAAATAAGACGTGTGTTTAATTAGGATTTAATTACCAATTGATTTTATTCTATGAGTCAGACGCTATTTTACAGGAGCAGTCTTATGAATTTTTAAGCAGTAATTTACCCACAAGAGCCATGCGGCTAATGAAATGGCCCACTGGACTCTGGTGACGAGTTACCATCAGACTGTCAGCGTCTCCATAGCAACAGCCTCCTGATGAGTAAAGTGCTGCGTAGAAATCAATTTCTGTGCTATCAAAAGATAGCATTTACCTCAGAGACAAATTGTGTCCATCACAGGCACATATTTGGGGAAAGTTGTTTTTTTTTCCTGCTGTAAAAATAGAAGTGGGTTCAACACAGTGAACGATTCACCGTCTTGTCACGACAGAATGGTACTACAAGACGACATCAGTATGGAACACTCATGCCAGTTGTCTGGTCACTACACACAACCGGTCATCAGCTACCTGTCACACAGGATGGAGTGTAGCAGCCATAGGCGGCGCTAGAGCACCAGGTATGGGAAGCTAAATTTCCTAGGATTTTCATAAAACAAAACTACCCAGCAGCTAGACTGACACTTACAAATAAGAAAGTCCTCATCTTGCTACAATACGATTCAATTAACCTTATTCAGCTGTGAGCTTTTGACTCAAAATGACCATCACATGTCCTGTCAGGCCCACACGTTATCATCACTGGTGTCACCAAACAGAGATGTAGTCACATGTCCTGTCAGGCCTACACGTTATCATCACTGGTGTCACCAAACAGAGATGTAGTCACATGTCCTGTCAGGCCTACACGTTATCATCACTGGTGTCACCACACAGAGATGTAGTCACATGTCCTGTCAGGCCTACACGTTATCATCACTGGTGTCACCACACTGAGATGTAGTCACATGTCCTGTCAGGCCTACACGTTATCATCACTGATGTCACCACACCGAGATGTAGTCACATGTCCTGTCAGACCTACACGTTATCATCACTGGTGTCACCACACTGAGATGTAGTCACATGTCCTGTCAGGCCTACACGTTATCATCACTGGTGTCACCACACAGAGATGTAGTCACATGTCCTGTCAGGCCTACACGTTATCATCACTGGTGTCACCACACAGAGATGTAGTCACATGTCCTGTCAGGCCCACACGTTATCATCACTGGTGTCACCAAACAGAGATGTAGTCACATGTCCTGTCAGGCCTACACATTAACATCACTGATGTCACCACACCGAGATGTAGTCACATGTCCTGTCAGACCTACACGTTATCATCACTGGTGTCACCAAACAGAGATGTAGTCACATGTCCTGTCAGGCCTACACGTTAACATCACTGGTGTCACCAAACAGAGATGTAGTCACATGTCCTGTCAGGCCTACACGTTATCATCACTGGTGTCACCACACAGAGATGTAGTCACATGTCCTGTCAGGCGTACACGTGATCATCACTGGTGTCACCACACCGAGATGTAGTCACATGTCCTGTCAGGCCTACACGTTATCATCACTGGTGTCACCACACCGAGATGTAGCCACATGTCCTGTCAGACCTACACGTTATCATCACTGGTGTCACCAAACAGAGATGTAGCCACATGTCCTGTCAGGCCCACACGTTATCATCACTGGTGTCACCAAACAGAGATGTAGTCACATGTCCTGTCAGACCTACACGTGATCATCACTGGTGTCACCACACAGAGATGTAGTCACATGTCCTGTCAGACCTACACGTGATCATCACTGGTGTCACCACACAGAGATGTAGTCACATGTCCTGTCAGACCTACACGTGATCATCACTGGTGTCACCACACCGAGATGTAGTCACATGTCCTGTCAGGCCTACACGTTAACATCACTGGTGTCACCACACTGAGATGTAGTAACATGTCCTGTCAGGCCTACACGTTATCATCACTGGTGTCACCACACCGAGATGTAGCCACATGTCCTGTCAGACCTACACGTTATCATCACTGGTGTCACCACACAGAGATGTAGTCACATGTCCTGTCAGACCTACACGTTATCATCACTGGTGTCACCACACCGAGATGTAGTCACATGTCCTGTCAGACCTACACGTGATCATCACTGGTGTCACCACACCGAGATGTAGTCACATGTCCTGTCAGACCTACACGTGATCATCACTGGTGTCACCACACCGAGATGTAGTCACATGTCCTGTCAGGCGTACACGTTATCATCACTGGTGTCACCACACCGAGATGTAGCCACATGTCCTGTCAGACCTACACGTTATCATCACTGGTGTCACCACACCGAGATGTAGTCACATGTCCTGTCAGGCCTACACGTTATCATCACTGGTGTCACCACACCGAGATGTAGTCACATGTCCTGTCAGACCTACACGTTATCATCACTGGTGTCACCACACAGAGATGTAGTCACATGCCCTGTCAGGCCTACACGTTATCATCACTGGTGTCACCACACTGAGATGTAGTCACATGTCCTGTCAGACCTACACGTTAACATCACTGGTGTCACCACACCGAGATGTAGTCACATGTCCTGTCAGACCTACACGTTATCATCACTGGTGTCACCACACCGAGATGTAGTCACATGTCCTGTCAGGCCTACACGTTAACATCACTGGTGTCACCACACTGAGATGTAGTCACATGTCCTGTCAGGCCTACACGTTAACATCACTGGTGTCACCACACAGAGATGTAGTCACATGTCCTGTCAGACCTACACGTTAACATCACTGGTGTCACCACACCGAGATGTAGTCACATGTCCTGTCAGACCTACACGTTATCATCACTGGTGTCACCACACCGAGATGTAGTCACATGTCCTGTCAGACCTACACGTTAACATCACTGGTGTCACCACACAGAGATGTAGTCACATGTCCTGTCAGGCCTACACGTTATCATCACTGGTGTCACCACACAGAGATGTAGTCACATGTCCTGTCAGGCCTACACGTTATCATCACTGGTGTCACCACACAGAGATGTAGTCACATGTCCTGTCAGGCCTACACGTTATCATCACTGGTGTCACCACACAGAGATGTAGTCACATGTCCTGTCAGACCTACACGTTATCATCACTGGTGTCACCACACCGAGATGTAGTCACATGTCCTGTCAGGCCTACACGTTATCATCACTGGTGTCACCACACAGAGATGTAGTCACATGCCCTGTCAGGCCTACACGTTAACATCACTGGTGTCACCACACTGAGATGTAGTCACATGTCCTGTCAGACCTACACGTTAACATCACTGGTGTCACCACACAGAGATGTAGTCACATGTCCTGTCAGGCCTACACGTTATCATCACTGGTGTCACCACACAGAGATGTAGTCACATGTCCTGTCAGGCCTACACGTTATCATCACTGGTGTCACCAAACAGAGATGTAGTCACATGTCCTGTCAGGCCTACACGTTATCATCACTGGTGTCACCACACTGAGATGTAGTCACATGTCCTGTCAGACCTACACGTTATCATCACTGGTGTCACCACACTGAGATGTAGTCACATGTCCTGTCAGACCTACACGTTAACATCACTGGTGTCACCACACCGAGATGTAGTCACATGTCCTGTCAGGCCTACACGTTATCATCACTGGTGTCACCACACCGAGATGTAGTAACATGTCCTGTCAGGCCTACACGTTATCATCACTGGTGTCACCACACAGAGATGTAGTCACATGTCCTGTCAGGCCTACACGTTATCATCACTGGTGTCACCACACAGAGATGTAGTCACATGTCCTGTCAGACCTACACGTTATCACTGGTGTCACCACACCGAGATGTAGTCACATGTCCTGTCAGGCCTACACGTTAACATCACTGGTGTCACCACACTGAGATGTAGTCACATGTCCTGTCAGACCTACACGTTATCATCACTGGTGTCACCACACGGAGATGTAGTCACATGTCCTGTGGAGATTGTATTTTGGAATGTGGAGACAGTATTTCAGCATGTGGAGACAGTATTTCAGCGTGTGGAGACAGTATTTCAGCATGTGGAGACAGTATTTCAGCATGTGGAGACAGTATTTCAGCGTGTGGAGACAGTATTTCAGCGTGTGGAGACAGTATTTCAGCGTGTGGAGACAGTATTTCAGCATGTGGAGACAGTATTTCAGCATGTGGAGACAGTATTTCAGTATGTGGAGACAGTATTTCAGCATGTGGAGACAGTATTTCAGCGTGTGGAGACAGTATTTCAGCATGTGGATACAGTATTTCAGCATGTGGAGACAGTATTTCAGCGTGTGGAGACAGTATTTCAGCGTGTGGAGACAGTATTTCAGCATGTGGAGACAGTATTTCAGCATGTGGAGACAGTATTTCAGTATGTGGAGACAGTATTTCAGCATGTGGAGACAGTATTTCAGCGTGTGGAGACAGTATTTCGGCGTGTGGAGACAGTATTTCAGCATGTGGAGACAGTATTTCAGCGTGTGGAGACAGTATTTCAGCGTGTGGAGACAGTATTTCAGCGTGTGGAGACAGTATTTCAGCGTGTGGAGACAGTATTTCAGCGTGTGGAGGCAGTATTTCAGCATGTGGAGACAGTATTTTCGCATGTGGAGACAGTATTTCAGCATGTGGAGACAGTATTTCAGCATGTGGAGACAGTATTTCGGCGACATGTGACTACATCTGTGTGGTGACACCAGTGATGATAACGTGTAGGTCTTTTCTGCTGTATTCTGTTCTGCTGTGTGAGTCAACACATCGCCATCAAAGAGACAGTATTTCACCTTGTGAAGACAGTATTTCGGCGTGTGGAGACAGTATTTCAGTGTGTGGAGACAGTTTTTCAGCATGTGGAGACAGTATTTCAGCATGTGGAGACAGTATTTCAGTATGTGGAGACAGTATTTCAGCGTGTGGAGACAGTATTTCAGCGTGTGGAGACAGTATTTCAGCGTGTGGAGACAGTATTTCAGCGTGTGGAGACAGTTTTTCAGCATGTGGAGATAGTATTTCAGCATGTGGAGACAGTATTTCAGCGTGTGGAGACAGTATTTCGGCGTGTGGAGACAGTATTTCGGTGTGTGGAGACAGTATTTCAGCGTGTGGAGACACTATTTCAGCGTGTGGAGACAGTATTTCAGCGTGTGGAGACAGTATTTCAGCGTGTGGAGACACTATTTCAGCGTGTGGAGACAGTATTTCAGCGTGTGGAGACAGTATTTCAGCGTGTGAAGACAGTATTTCAGCATGTGGAGACAGTATTTCAGCATGTGGAGACAGTATTTCAGTATGTGGAGACAGTATTTCAGCATGTGAAGACAGTATTTCAGCGTGTGGAGACAGTATTTCAGCGTGTGGAGACAGTATTTCAGCGCGTGGGGACAGTATTTCAGCGTGTGGAGACAGTATTTCAGCGCGTGGGGACAGTATTTCAGCGTGTGGAGACAGTATTTCAGCATGTGAAGACAGTATTTCAGCGTGTGGAGACAGTATTTCAGCGTGTGGAGACAGTATTTCAGCGCGTGGGGACAGTATTTCAGCGTGTGGAGACAGTATTTCAGCATGTGGAGACAGTATTTCAGCGTGTGGAGACAGTATTTCAGCGCGTGGGGACAGTATTTCAGCGTGTGGAGACAGTATTTCAGTATGTGGAGACAGTATTTCAGCGTGTGGAGACAGTATTTCAGCATGTGAAGACAGTATTTCAGCGTGTGGAGACAGTATTTCAGCGTGTGGAGACAGTATTTCAGCGCGTGGGGACAGTATTTCAGCGTGTGGAGACAGTATTTCAGCATGTGGAGACAGTATTTCAGCGTGTGGAGACAGTATTTCAGCATGTGGAGACAGTATTTCGGCATGTGGAGACAGTATTTCAGCATGTGGAGACAGTATTTCGGCATGTGGAGACAGTATTTCGGCGACATGTGACTACATCTCAGTGTGGTGACACCAGTGATGATAACGTGTAGGCCTGACAGGACATGTGACTACATCTCTGTGTGGTGACACCAGTGATGATAACGTGTAGGCCTGACAGGACATGTGACTACATCTCGATGTGGTGACACCAGTGATGATAACTTGTAGGTCTGACAGGACATGTGACTACATCTCGATGTGGTGACACCAGTGATGATAACGTGTAGGCCTGACAGGACATGTGACTACATCTCGGTGTGGTGACACCAGTGATGTTAACGTGTAGGTCTGACAGGACATGTGACTACATCTCGATGTGGTGACACCAGTGATGATAACGTGTAGGCCTGACAGGACATGTGACTACATCTCGGTGTGGTGACACCAGTGATGTTAACGTGTAGGTCTGACAGGACATGTGACTACATCTCGATGTGGTGACACCAGTGATGATAACATGTAGGCCTGACAGGACATGTGACTACATCTCAGTGTGGTGACACCAGTGATGATAACATGTAGGCCTGACAGGACATGTGACTACATCTCGATGTGGTGACACCAGTGATGATAACATGTAGGCCTGACAGGACATGTGACTACATCTCAGTGTGGTGACACCAGTGATGATAACATGTAGGTCTGACAGGACATGTGACTACATCTCGATGTGGTGACACCAGTGATGATAACATGTAGGCCTGACAGGACATGTGACTACATCTCGGTGTGGTGACACCAGTGATGTTAACGTGTAGGTCTGACAGGACATGTGACTACATCTCGGTGTGGTGACACCAGTGATGATAACATGTAGGCCTGACAGGACATGTGACTACATCTCGGTGTGGTGACACCAGTGATGATAACATGTAGGCCTGACAGGACATGTGACTACATCTCAGTGTGGTGACACCAGTGATGATAACGTGTAGGCCTGACAGGACATGTGACTACATCTCGGTGTGGTGACACCAGTGATGATAACGTGTAGGCCTGACAGGACATGTGACTACATCTCGATGTGGTGACACCAGTGATGATAACGTGTAGGCCTGACAGGACATGTGACTACATCTCGGTGTGGTGACACCAGTGATGATAACGTGTAGGTCTTTTCTGCTGTGTTCTGTTCTGCTGTGTGAGTCAACACATCGCCATCAAAGCTTCACACTTCATCCCTAATTAATCTGCTCCACTCTGAATGTGTGTGTGGGTGTGTGTGTTTGTGTGTCAGGAGGGCTAGTATTACATAGACTGGGTCAGAGGGGGGTGGGCTGTGTGGCACATTAAGTTCCACATCACATGTGGTCCTAAAGAGAGTGACATTTCTGTCGTTCCTTCATGGTTCTGCTCATTGTGACATTTCAGCGTCCTCATTGTTTTGACCTGGAAGCCAATGGAGAGGGAATGTTGGGTCTGGCCGGGAGCCAGCCAGCCGAGCAGGCTGAGCCATGTAAAGCCTGGCCTTTTCTCATTAGCATCTTACTTTCAATTGCAGCTTGTTATTAGTGACAACTAATGAGTTGTTTCTATTGTCCAGACATCATTTTCTGTTGTCCTGACATCATTTTCTATTGTCCTGATGTCATTTTCTGTTATCCTGACATCATTTTCTGTTGTCCTGACATCATTTTCTGTTGTCCTGATGTCATTTTCTGTTATGCTGACATCATTTTCTGTTGTCCTGACATCATTTTCTATTGTCCTGATGTCATTTTCTGTTATCCTGACGTCATTTTCTATTGTCCTGACTTAATTTCCTATTGTCCTGACATCATTTTCTATTGTCCTGATGTCATTTTCTATTGTCCTGATGTCATTTTCTATTGTCCTGACATCATTTTCTATTGTCCTGATGTCATTTTCTATTGTCCTGACATCATTTTCTATTGTCCTGATGTCATTTTCTATTGTCCTGACATCATTTTCTATTGTGCTGACATCATTTTCTATTGTCCTGATGTCATTTTCTGTTATCCTGACATCATTTTCTGTTATCCTGACATCATTTTCTGTTGTCCTGACATCATTTTCTGTTATCCTGACATCATTTTCTATTGTCCTGACTTAATTTCCTATTGTCCTGACATCATTTTCTATTGTCCTGATGTCATTTTCTATTGTCCTGACATCATTTTCTATTGTCCTGACATAATTTTCTATTGTGCTGACATCATTTTCTATCATGCTGACGTCATTTTCTATCGTTCTGACATTTTCTGTGTCCTGACATCATTTTCTATGTCCTGACATCATTTTCTGTTGTCCTGATGTCATTTTCTATTGTCCCGACGTTATTTTCTATCGTGCTGACATAATTTTCTATTGTCCTGACAACATTTTCTATTGTCCTGACGTCATTTTCTATCGCGCTGACATCATTTTCTATCGTCTGGACAACATTTTCTATCGTCCTGACATCATTTTCTATCATCCTGACATCATTTTCTGTTGTCCTGACAACATTTTCTATCGTCCTGACATCATTTTCTATTGTCCTGACATCATTTTCTGTTGTCCTGACAATGTTTTCTATATCCTGACATCATTTTCTATTGTCCTGACATCTCATTGGTGGATGTGCTTCTCACAAGTGTGGTTTCCCCTGACTGTCTGTATGTTCATTACTGTTGTACTACTTTTACTACTGCTACTGTACTACTATTACTATTACTATAGTACTATTACTACACCCATCCACAGATGACATGTTACAGAGCCATAGACATATATATATTAATTTATATATATGTGTATATATATATATATATATATATATATATATATATATATATATAATCCAGTGAGTCAGGTGAGACAGTACAAGCCTGTTTCATCTCACTGGATTATTTTGCTCCATATTTGTTTAGCACTTTCCCTACCGTTGAGTGTTTCTTTTAACAAAGTTATTTATATATATATATATATATATATATATATATATATACACACACACACTACTACTCTCTCTCTCTCTCGCTCTCTCTCTCTCTCTCTCTATATATATATATATATATATATATATATATATATATATATATACACGTATATATATATATATAGAGAGAGAGAGAGAGAGCGGTTTTTTCCCCCAGAAACCGTCAATGGTGTTGTTGTAAGTGCTCAACTAATGAGGAGAGGAATATCAATACATATACAGGAAAAAAGTTTTAAAACATTGCAATACAGGCCTGTCGTGTGTCGCGCATTCATCACGAAACAGGCCTGTAATGCAATGTTTTAAAACTTTTTTTCCTGTATCCGTGTTGATATATATACGTATACACTACCGTTCAAAAGTTTGGGATCACCCAAACAATTTCGTGTTTTCCATGAAAAGTCACACTTATTCACCACCATATGTTGTGAAATGAATAGAAAATAGAGTCAAGACATTGACAAGGTTAGAAATAATGATTTGTATTTGAAATAAGATTTTTTTTACATCAGACTTTGCTTTCGTCAAAGAATCCTCCATTTGCAGCAATTACAGCATTGCAGACCTTTGGCATTCTAGCTGTTAATTTGTTGAGGTAATCTGGAGAAATTGCACCCCACGCTTCCAGAAGCAACTCCCACAAGTTGGATTGGTTGGATGGGCACTTCTTTGAGCAGATTGAGTTTCTGGAGCATCACATTTGTGGGGTCAATTAAATGCTCAAAATGGCCAGAAAAAGAGAACTTTCATCTGAAACTCGACAGTCTATTCTTGTTCTTAGAAATGAAGGCTATTCCATGCGAGAAATTGCTAAGAAATTGAAGATTTCCTACACCGGTGTGTACTACTCCCTTCAGAGGACAGCACAAACAGGCTCTAACAGGTACTATTTAATGAAGATGCCAGTTGGGGACCTGTGAGGCGTCTGTTTCTCAAACTAGAGACTCTAATGTACTTATCTTCTTGCTCAGTTGTGCAACGCGGCCTCCCACTTCTTTTTCTACTCTGGTTAGAGCCTGTTTGTGCTGTCCTCTGAAGGGAGTAGTACACACCGGTGGAGGAAATCTTCAATTTCTTAGCAATTTCTCGCATGGAATAGCCTTCATTTCTAAGAACAAGAATAGACTGTCGAGTTTCAGATGAAAGTTCTCTTTTTCTGGCCATTTTGAGCGTTTAATTGACCCCACAAATGTGTTGCTCCAGAAACTCAATCTGCTCAAAGAAGTGCCCATCCAACCAATCCAACTTGTGGGAGCTGCTTCTGGAAGCGTGGGGTGCAATTTCTCCAGATTACCTCAACAAATTAACAGCTAGAATGCCAAAGGTCTGCAATGCTGTAATTGCTGCAAATGGAGGATTCTTTGACGAAAGCAAAGTTTGATGTAAAAAAAATCTTATTTCAAATACAAATCATTATTTCTAACCTTGTCAATTTCTTGACTCTATTTTCTATTCATTTCACAACATATGGTGGTGAATAAGTGTGACTTTTCATGGAAAACACAAAATTGTTTGGGTGATCCCAAACTTTTGAACGGTAGTGTATATAACACTGCAGGCCATGAGCAGGATGCGTATATCTGTCTGTAGATAATAATCAGTCTGTAGATAAGACTTGTCAGTGTGAAAGACAGGGTGATATGGCTACTTTACTATTATCTGTAAGCCAGAAATTATGCCTCATTATATGATATTTAAAGCACTAATAATACATCTAACAATCATTTTAAATAGTTAATTTGTATTCACGGCAGTTGCCTGATGGTGCTGATTTCACTGCACAGACAAATATGAAGCAGTGATGTGTTTCTATGGAGTCAGTCTCATCTCAACACGGAGATACCCTCTCATATCCTATCAGCCATGGGAGAGAGAGTATAACCTCTGGATTTGTTCCCTCAGCTGCAGAGCTGCAAAACCTGAATTTCCCGCACACTCTGATCCAGGACCAGCATGCACCTCTCTGGAAGCATTTGGAGAAGTGGTTGTGTGCGTGTCTACCATGTAGAAAGGAACAGGCTGACTGTGGGTATATTAGGAAGAAGAAGAAAGAATGAAAGCCACTTGACTTCATCATTGTGCAGTTACAGGGAATGTGTTCTCCGCACTGAACCATTCTATTGTGTAGGAGCAGTTGGCAGCGCGACAACATAACAGAAGCACTTAGAATTACAAATACTGAATTTGTAATACCGATTGGTTTGACACACAAAGACTGAAACATCACATATATACCGTTGTGTCCATCCCAAGCACATTGGCACCCATCATTAACCGTGAGTGACTGGGGGCGCTATTTTTAAGTGCACAAGGAGCCCCTTTTTTATTATTATTTATTTATTGCAAAAAATACACATACAGGAATCAACATAACATCAATGTACATACAACTTCAGACAGAAAACAAACTCACAATGAACAAAACAGACTCTCCATTTAGAGTATGTGTTCTATATGAAACAATACATAAACTGAATAAAAACAACAAAATTAAATACAAACAAAAAGAAAGAAAAACAATTGCATTACAACTGAAAACTGTGTTGTCTGCCTGCAGGGGTGTTGAGGTGGTGTTTGGGGTGATTGTAATTTTGCTTCGCCTTTTCAGTTGTGCCTGTACGGTTGCCGTAGGCCATGCGGAAGTGGCGGTGTGTTTGCCTGTGAGTGTTTTTACGGTCAGTTCTCTGATAAATGTTTGTGAAAGTCGGCATTAATAAGAAAGTCCGTTCTGTTGTTAATCCGTAGCCATATGCTAACCGCTAGCATGTCAATGGGAATTGCAACGTAAGTTAGCCCGGAGCTAGCCTCTAACGCGGCAATGGACGCTATAACGTAAGTTAGCCTGAAGCTAAAGGCATCAGTTTGTAGGCAATTGTTTCATTTTCCATGGTTGTGTGTACAAATAAATTAGTCTGTTTTGCGTTTATATGGGATTGACATGTGTTTGTATGTTTAGTTTTGCAGATTTTCTTGAGCCAAGGCTTTAAACGGAACTCCTTGTGAGTCGGAGTCGTGCTGGGGCAGCTGTTATGTGTGTGCTGAGCTAGCAGGCTGGACACCACATGTTAGCAGGGGCAGAACCGTAAGAAGGCACATCTTCCAACGGCCGGTAGTCCTCACACCTGTAAGTAGACACATCATGACAAAGCACCATGAAGAACTGCACCTTGGTGAACTTCTGGAGACCAGATCACAAATATGCAGCTGCTCAGGAGTCAGCAGACGTCCTGCAGCAAGCTCCGTGGCCACCATGAAGAACTGGACCTTGGTGAACTTCTGGAGACCAGATCACAAATATCCAGCTGCTCAGGAGTCAGTAGACGTCCTGCAGCAAGCTCCGTGGCCACCATGAAGAACTGGACCTTGGTGAACTTCTGGAGACCAGATCACAAATATGCAGCTGCTCAGGAGTCAGCAGACGTCCTGCAGCAAGCTCCTTGGCTTTGAGAGCACGGCCAAAGGCAGCGGAAGCCACTCGAGCTGAACTGGCATTCGCCAAAAAAGAGGCAGAGATGCTAAAACAACAAGCTACACTACAAGCTGCAGATCATAGCTGGGGTGGGTTCATTTGCAGTAACTGAAATTCGCCGAGGGGATTAATAAATGAAACTTAAATATATATTTTTTAAAGTAAATAGACATTCTGACCCACTTTCCATTCCAGTTCATGGCGATAATGCACCAAATCGTTGTTTGCCAACCTTCAATAAACCTAAAAAAAGAAGAAGGAACGAAGTGTAACCGATCAGATAGGCACGGTGGCCCAGTGGTGAGCACTGTTGCCTCACAGCAAGAAGGTCCTGGGTTTGAATCCCAGGTCCTTTCTGTGTGGAGTTTGCATGTTCTCCCTGTGTCTGTGTGGGTTTCCTCGGGTCCTCTGGTTTCCTGCCACTATCAAAAAGACATGCATGCTAGGTTAATGCTTCTGCCTGTGCCCCTGAGCAAGGCAATGGAAGGAAGAGCTGGAGTTGGTCCCGGGGCCGCTGCAGCTGCCCACTGCTGCTATACAATAGGATGGGTTAAATGCAGAGAACCAATTTGTTGGAAAAATACAATGTCGAATAAAGTGGCTTTCATTCATATTTTCATTCACAGCGTTGTGGGTGGGACATTGCTCAAGACCACAGAGTGGTGACTGCAGACGGAGAGGCGGCTGCGTAGCATATTTTTAAATTAATTTAATTTATCTGCAGTCAGATTTTTAAAAAAATAACGATTCCGATAATCATGAAAATGCTGAATATCGGATCAGATAATCAGTCGACCTCTAGTGTATAGTATGGATTTGGGACACAGCAACACACTCAACAACATCCAGTCTGACGGCAGCAATCTTAGTTCATGTCCTTTATTTGGTTTGAGCCTTGTCAGCATAAACCTGGTGTCGTGTGACATGGAGTGTGGTACCTCATGGTTTTATTTCACTTCATCAAATCCAAACCTCAGCATTTGCTGTCACCATTTCAGACGTACGGGATGGCATGGAACCAAGGTGAGGGTGAGGAAAATCCAAACAGAAGGCTGCCATCTTTGTTCACAGACATCATTGGGTCTACAATCTTTCAGGAACAACCTGGATGGAAGGAAAATTACAGGATGGAAATTGGGCCTGTGCTCTGTGGACGTGCTGTGTCATATGATGACATTGGCATACTCATATCTTTTCTGTTTAGAGACTTCAGAATTATTTCCAACGAAGTCAGACAGTTAGGACAGACTACTTAGGCTGCTAGGAGCCGTAATATATTCCTGAATGGGAAGGCTGACAGAGATGAATGGGCTGGAATGGGCCCTGTCTTGGATAAAAGTGTCTCTCCTTTCGCTGTGTTGACACTGTAGTGTCTGCTGTCGTGATGAGACCTCCGGCTGATGTCACTCCAGTTTCCCTCCTCTCTATTGTCTCATATCAGAAGAAAGCTGGGCTCCTCCAACTGCGAGTCAGTGCCATTTATAACACAGCCCTCCTGGCAACCAATCCCCACACACACAATAAAATCATGAACCACTGACCATGTTGGACATTTTCTGTAGGTTCCGGTTAGGAAAGGTGTTATTTCTGAGGCAGGGTTGGATTTATGGCTAGCGTTCCAACTGGGATAAGCTAGGCATAGATCTAGTATCAAAGTTGGGCACTAGAATTAAGCTCAGGGGGTTAAAGCTGGGGTAGACAATTTTGGATAAGCGAGGTATTCTCCCTTACTAACACTTAACGAATATGGTCTGTTCTTACGTAACAAAACACAAAACTACAAGTGTTCATAGTGTTGAATTACTCTAAATTAAGTTTTTGTTACTTAGAAAATGTTCCCCATACTAAAGTGACATCTTGATCATTACTAATTCACTAGTAATTAAGTTTTTTTATGTTCCCCATACTAAAGTGTTACCCAAAATTCTTCACATGAACACTGAAAGAAAATGTTCAACCCCAACTTTAGGGTTAGGGGTGAATGTTAGGTTTAAGTTTGGGATACTTTTGTGTTGTTGTTCTTTTATTTATTTTTTAGTTCATCTTAGGGTTCACGTGAGGGGTCATTTTATGGTTTGGGGTTAGGGAAATAGCATTTTTTAGCATCTCAACGTAATCGTCATTTCACTAAGGAACTTTTTGTGCAAGGTGCTCGGTGCCACTCACTTGAGATGGTGCCCACATGATGTTTTACCCCCAGACACAGTCCCCGCCCCCCTCAATGGCTATCCATACCACCTTTAGCAGGCGGTTATCTTTAAGAGGCTATTTTGAATATTATAATCAAATCACGTTAAAGTGCAGAAGTCTCTAGCGCTGTCCACAGGGCTGCTGGTTTTCATGCTGCCGCAGGCTTTTAACGAGGGGCTTGTTGCAGCGAGGTGCAGGTAGCACGGTGGTTTTAATGGAGCCACTATGTTTCAACGGCGGGGGGAACAGTCATTGCATTAGTTCTCTCTGAGCATCGTTTAAGTGAGGAGGGGAAGTGGGATCAGTCTGTGTGTTTGTCAGCGTTCAGTCTTCTCCAGGAGCTCCTGCAACTAGATGCCATGTCGCCTGTCGTTGGAGATAACGTGGCGGGAATGCATTAACCTTTCCCTCGTTTGTTTTGCGGTTTTCCGCTTTCTGTTGTGTTGCTGAACAGGACAGGATGTCGTCGGTGCTGGGGGCCAAACCAAGTTCAGCACACAGATGCATGTGGCACCTGAACTTTAAGCAGTCAGCTGAAACGCGGAAGAAAAAGAAAGACTAGAGCAGAGATAGTGTCTGTTGGTGTGTTAAGGGCACAGGTGACAGTTATTTCTCTTCTCCCTTCACTCGTTCTGCTCTTTCTCTCTATCTTGTTCCCTCCTTGGCTTTTCAAACTCACAACTTGAGGCAAAGCAATTATTGTCAGAGGGGTTTATCACACAATGTCAGACAAACCTGTTAACAGTCTGTCAAGAGACGGTGACCGCCGACATTTTTAATCTTAGGATGTCCTGTACTCCCCACAGGAAGAGTGGGCTCCTCAACACAGGAAGTGACCTGTTTATTGGCATGTTTATGAGTTACTTTAGGGCATATGATAGCAACACTTGGCGGCACAGTGGTTAGTGTGGTCACCTCACAGCAAGAAGGTCTTGGGTTCGAGCCCCGGGGTAGTCCAACCTTGGGGGTCGTCCCGGGTCGTCCTCTGTGTGGAGTTTGCATGTTCTCCCCGTGTCTGCGTGGGTTTCCTCCGGAGGCTCCGGTTTCCTCCCACAGTCCAAAGACATGTAGGTCAGGTGGATCTGCCATACTACATTGTCCCTAGGTGTGTGTGTGTGTGTGTGGGGGGGGGGGGGCTGTCCAGGGTGTCTCCCTGCCTGCCACCCAGTGACTGCTGGGATAGGCTTCAGCATCCCTGCGACCCTGAGAGCAGGATAAGCGGTTTGGTTAGTGGATGGATGGATGGATGGATGGATGGATGGATGGATGGAAAACAACACTGATTGGTTAGTTAAAGGGAAAATTCACCCATTTCCAACCATATCTCTGTCTAGGCAACATGGCTCACGAGGTAGAGCTGGTCATCTAGCAATTGAAAGGTCGCTGGTTCGATCCCCAGTACCTGCAGAGAGCATGTCGAAGTGTCCTTGAGCAAGACCCTGAACCCCTAACTGCTCCTGATGAGCAAAAACCTTTACCCACACTGGCCCTTTCTGGATAAGACTGCCCACCCCTGGTACTTCATGTTTAATGTGTTTGATTTGGAATATTGAAAAGGTACCTACTTTAGTTTGGTGTTTGAACTGTATTAAGCCTGATATATTGAAGGTGCACTATTTATTTTGTTTTCTTTGTTTTTAATACGATAACTAAATATTTCAAGTTGCAACTTTTCTTCTTTGGTTATTCATCTAAAGGTCATTCATTTCATGGGAAGTGGTATCAGTAGGGAGCCCAACCTAAGACGAATGTAACCTGGATCGTAGTGAGAGAACCTAGGGCCCTGCCCTCTATAGTCACGGGGTAAAAGGGGCAACATTAACATGAAAGATGAGAAGAACTACACGGAGGGGATATCGGAGTACAGAACACAGTAAATGAGGAAAGAGAGAGACATAAAGATAAACAGAGGGAAGAAGGCCGGGGGAGGAGGGCTGTTTTCCAGGCATTTGGAAGACAGAAGGTTTGCCATGCCCCCGGCTCCTCTGTCTGAAGCCTGGACACAGCTGCTGCAGTCTTCACGTCACTGCCATGGAGGTGGATTAAAACAACAGCCATGCATGGTTTCCTGTACCATCACTCTCCATCACTCCACATCCAGAGGGAGCTGCTCTCATGGGTCGCCAGCCTTCTGTCTCATCCAACTCGTCTCAACAGGGGAAACGTGGGTTACTCCAGGCGATGGACAGTGTTCTCGTGGGATTGAACCAATGATTCTGAGCAATTTGGACCGGGCTTGCATGTCGATCACACCGCTCTTCTTCTGAGGTATGGTAAGACCATATGATGAGATATGGTAAGGTCATAGGATGAGATATGGTAAGATCATATAGTGAGATATGGTAAGATCATATGGTTAGATATGGTAAGATCATATGGTGAGGTAGATCATATGTTGAAGTATGATAAGAATATATGGTGAGATCATATGATGAGATATGGTAAGATCATATGGTGAAATGTGGTGATATCATATGATGGGATATGGTAAGATCATATAGTGAGATCATGAGATATGGTAGGATCATATGGTGAGGTATGGTATGAAGTATGATAAGAATATATGGTGAGATATGGTGAGATCATATGATGAGATATGGTAAGATCATATGTTGAAATGTGGTGAGATCATATGATGGGATATGGTAAGATCATATAGTGAGATTATGAGATATGGTAGGTTCATATGGTGAGATCATATGATGAGATATGGTAAGATCATATGGTGAGATTGTATGATGAGATGGTAAGATCATATGGTAAGATCATGTGGTGAGATATGGTAAGATCATATGATGAAATATGGTAAGATCATGTGGTGAGATATGGTAAGATCATATGGTGAGATATGGTAAGATCATATGATGAAATGTGGTAAGATCATATGGAGAGATATGGTAAGATCATATGGTGAGATATGGTAAGATCGTATGATGAGCTATGGTAAGATCATATGAAATATTGTGAGATCATATGGTGAGATATGGTAAGATCATATGGTGATATATGGTAAGATAATATTTTGAGATATGGTAAGATCATGGTGAGATATGGTAAGATCGTGTGATGAGATATGGTAAGATCATATGGTAAGATCATGTGGTGAGATATGGTAAGATCATATGATGAAATATGGTAAGATCATATGTTGATATATGTTAGGATCGCATGATGAGATATGGTAAGATCATATGGTAAGATCGTATGATGAAATATGGTAAGATCATATGGTTAGATATGGTGAGATCATGTGGTGAGATATGGTGAGATCATATGGTAAGATCATATGATGAGATATGGTAAGATCATATGGTAAGATCATAAGGTGATATATGGTAAGATCATACGGTGAGATATGGTAAGATCGTATGATGAGATATGGTAAGATCATATGATGAAATATGGTAAGATCATATGGTGAGATATGGTAATGCTTTCTTTCACTGAAACCTGTTTAAAAACGCCGAGCCTGTCCAAAACCTGGACTGTCCAATCACTGTGTTGGTCCCAAGGAATGTTAAGCTGAGAGGCCACGCAGTAAAGTGTGTGAACAACAACACAGTGGTGGTTGTAAATGGCTCACGTCATGTTCTCTGAGGAAGCCAAAGCCAGAGGAAAACAAGATGACGTGTCTACTTCTTATTGATAGGATGAGAATTGAGGGTAAAAATATAACATTTAATATAAGTAACTATGCAACCAGTCTAAAACTCTCTTAATAATAACAGTCATGAAGTACGGAAGTGTATGGATTGTTTTATACTGACTGGGTTGTTTGTAAAACCAGAGAACAACGTTACAGAAATGTAAGGTGTGAAAGATTAGGTCAAAGTTAAATTTTGCAACAAAAAAAAAAATCTATGTGTAAGTGAAGTTCTTTCAAAACCCATATATGAATGTGACCAACATGTACAGAAGCCTGTCAGTTCTTAGCTGGATGTGGAAGTCAGTGTGAGCATCTTCCCTCAGGACCTGGCGCATTCATCACAACATCACATCGTTCAACACTGCAGGGTGAGGGAATTTATTCTTGTACACTAAATCTTGGCCAAGGTGTGGTTAGACGGTCTATCAAGGATAATCTGTTCTGCTGTCATCTGTTACCTGTGCAAGACTCAGAAATGTGTTTTATCCTCCATCAAACAAAAAGAGACCCTATTTCTCCAGTCTACAAGATGCTGGAACTACCGACTCCATCCATGACGGGTGTAAAAAATAAAGATGTCCAACCAGCAAACTTGTCATCACTCCTTCATGAAGCAAGCCTGGAGTTCCTGAACATTACAAAACACCTGCAGTCTCTCTCATCCCTCCTGGCGTGAGCCGTCTGGCAGCACCTGGAGCGTCTCCGGGCACATTTCTTATGAATTATTGGGTCCTGATGGAAGCACTCCATATAAAACCCTAACAGGGATGTGGAAAGACCTCATAAAAGTCATCACCGAGGGACGTCTTGTACGGTGAAGACAGCTGGATGACACACCCACACAGGTACACACTCGTATTTACAGATTCACACTAACACTTTAAAACCTAATCTGCACACACATATACATGTGTGTATGTATTTCCAGCCCAGCACATGCCAGCACTGCTACTGGGTATTAAACATTCTGAGCTGCAACGTCTGCTGAAGCCGAGAGACTCCAGCATCACTTCTGTGCTTCCTCTCCTCTCGGTTTCTTCTGCCAGTGGCAGCAGCAGGTGGAGGGCAGCGCGCTGCAGAAACAGTGTAATGCCCACTTAAGTCAAGCTGGCAGTTTCCACAGCAACCCTGCATGTTCACATGGCATCAAGACAGCCAGGGCCTCATGGAATATCAGGTCAGTTATTATTTTCAAATATGTCTGAAACCTGAGTTTTCGCCCATCTATTTGGTTGTGAACATTAGATAGGGAAAAGGATTTAAGCATCCTATTATGGCTGTTTGTGAGAAACTGGTTGTTTCATTGTGGCCTCGACCATTTTTAACTGATGCTAGTTTTTCGCCACATCAACCACATTCTGGCCAGGCCGAGCACTTCAGCTGAGCAAAACAGGAAACGGATTGTCTGGGAGGACATCCAATCATGTCATAACACCTGGAGGAGGCTCAAAACTCCCTGGAGAAGAAACATGGAAACACCACAGTCACACACACAGAGGGGCTGGAGACACCTGGTTACTGTACTGCAACCACCTCTGTCACACACAGAGGGACTGGAGACACCTGGTTACTGTACTGCAACCACCTCTGTCACACACAGGGACTGGAGACACCTGGTTACTGTACTGCTACCACCTCTGTCACACAGAGAGACTGGAGACAACTGGTTACTGTATTGCTACCACCTCTGTCACACACAGAGGGACTGGAGACACCTGGTTACTGTACTGCAACCACCTCTGTCACACACAGGGACTGGAGACACCTGGTTACTGTACTGCTACCACCTCTGTCACACAGAGAGGGACTGGAGACACCTGGTTACTGTACTGCTACCACCTCTGTCACACACAGAGGGACTGGAGAGACCTGGTTACTGTACTGCTACCACCTCTGTCACACACAGGGACTGGAGACACCTGGTTACTGTACTGCTACCACCTCTGTCACACAGAGAGGGACTGGAGACACCTGGTTACTGTACTGCTACCACCTCTTTCACACACAGAGGGACTGGAGACACCTGGTTACTGTACTGCTACCACCTCTGTCACACAGAGAGGGACTGGAGACACCTGGTTACTGTACTGCTACCACCTCTTTCACACACAGAGGGACTGGAGACACCTGGTTACTGTACTGCTACCACCTCTGTCACACACAGAGGGGCTGGAGACACCTGGTTACTGTGCTGCTACCACCTCTGTCACACACAGAGGGGCTGGAGACACCTGGTTACTGTACTGCTACCACCTCTGTCACACACAGAGGGACTGGAGACACCTGGTTACTGTACTGCTACCACCTCTGTCACACACAGGGACTGGAGACACCTGGTTACTGTACTGCTACCACCTCTGTCACACACAGAGGGACTGGAGACACCTGGTTACTGTACTGCTACCACCTCTGTCACACACACAGGGACTGGAGACACCTGGTTACTGTACTGCTACCACCTCTGTCACACACAGAGGGACTGGAGACACCTGGTTACTGTACTGCTACCACCTCTGTTACACACACAGGGACTGGAGAGACCTGGTTACTGTACTGCTACCACCTCTGTCACACACACAGGGACTGGAGACACCTGGTTACTGTACTGCTACCACCTCTGTCACACACAGAGGGACTGGAGACACCTGGTTACTGTACTGCTACCACCTCTGTCACACACAGGGACTGGAGACACCTGGTTACTGTACTGCTACCACCTCTGTCACACACAGAGGGACTGGAGACACCTGGTTACTGTACTGCTACCACCTCTGTCACACACACAGGGACTGGAGACACCTGGTTACTGTACTGCTACCACCTCTGTCACACACAGAGGGACTGGAGACACCTGGTTACTGTACTGCTACCACCTCTGTCACACACAGAGGGACTGGAGACACCTGGTTACTGTACTGCTACCACCTCTGTCACACACACAGGGACTGGAGACACCTGGTTACTGTACTGCTACCACCTCTGTCACACACACAGGGACTGGAGACACCTGGTTACTGTACTGCTACCACCTCTGTCACACACAGAGGGACTGGAGACACCTGGTTACTGTACTGCTACCACCTCTGTCACACACACAGGGACTGGAGACACCTGGTTACTGTACTGCTACCACCTCTGTCACACACAGAGGGACTGGAGACACCTGGTTACTGTACTGCTACCACCTCTGTCACACACAGAGGGACTGGAGACACCTGGTTACTGTACTGCTACCACCTCTGTCACACACAGAGGGACTGGAGACACCTGGTTACTGTACTGCTACCACCTCTGTCACACACACAGGGACTGGAGACACCTGGTTACTGTACTGCTACCACCTCTGTCACACACACAGGGACTGGAGACACCTGGTTACTGTTCTGCTACCACCTCTGTCACACACACAGGGACTGGAGACACCTGGTTACTGTACTGCTACCACCTCTGTCACACACAGAGGGACTGGAGACACCTGGTTACTGTACTGCTACCACCTCTTTCACACACACAGGGACTGGAGACACCTGGTTACTGTACTGCTACCACCTCTGTCACACACACAGGGACTGGAGACACCTGGTTACTGTACTGCTACCACCTCTGTCACACACACAGGGACTGGAGACACCTGGTTACTGTACTGCTACCACCTCTGTCACACACACAGGGACTGGAGACACCTGGTTACTGTACTGCTACCACCTCTGTCACACACAGAGGGACTGGAGACACCTGGTTACTGTACTGCTACCACCTCTGTCACACACAGAGGGACTGGAGACACCTGGTTACTGTACTGCTACCACCTCTGTTACACACACAGGGACTGGAGACACCTGGTTACTGTACTGCTACCACCTCTGTCACACACACAGGGACTGGAGACACCTGGTTACTGTACTGCTACCACCTCTGTCACACACAGAGGGACTGGAGACACCTGGTTACTGTACTGCTACCACCTCTGTCACACACAGAGGGACTGGAGACACCTGGTTACTGTACTGCTACCACCTCTGTCACACACACAGGGACTGGAGACACCTGGTTACTGTACTGCTACCACCTCTGTCACACACACAGGGACTGGAGACACCTGGTTACTGTTCTGCTACCACCTCTGTCACACACAGAGGGACTGGAGACACCTGGTTACTGTACTGCTACCACCTCTGTCACACACAGAGGGACTGGAGACACCTGGTTACTGTACTGCTACCACCTCTTTCACGCACACAGGGACTGGAGACACCTGGTTACTGTACTGCTACCACCTCTGTCACACACAGGGACTGGAGACACCTGGTTACTGTACTGCTACCACCTCTGTCACACACAGAGGGACTGGAGACACCTGGTTACTGTACTGCTACCACCTCTGTCACACACACAGGGACTGGAGACACCTGGTTACTGTACTGCTACCACCTCTGTCACACACAGAGGGACTGGAGACACCTGGTTACTGTACTGCTACCACCTCTGTCACACACAGAGGGACTGGAGACACCTGGTTACTGTACTGCTACCACCTCTGTTACACACACAGGGACTGGAGACACCTGGTTACTGTACTGCTACCACCTCTGTCACACACACAGGGACTGGAGACACCTGGTTACTGTACTGCTACCACCTCTGTCACACACAGAGGGACTGGAGACACCTGGTTACTGTACTGCTACCACCTCTGTCACACACAGAGGGACTGGAGACACCTGGTTACTGTACTGCTACCACCTCTGTCACACACACAGGGACTGGAGACACCTGGTTACTGTACTGCTACCACCTCTGTCACACACACAGGGACTGGAGACACCTGGTTACTGTTCTGCTACCACCTCTGTCACACACAGAGGGACTGGAGACACCTGGTTACTGTACTGCTACCACCTCTGTCACACACAGAGGGACTGGAGACACCTGGTTACTGTACTGCTACCACCTCTTTCACACACACAGGGACTGGAGACACCTGGTTACTGTACTGCTACCACCTCTGTCACACACAGGGACTGGAGACACCTGGTTACTGTACTGCTACCACCTCTGTCACACACAGAGGGACTGGAGACACCTGGTTACTGTACTGCTACCACCTCTGTCACACACACAGGGACTGGAGACACCTGGTTACTGTACTGCTACCACCTCTGTCACACACAGAGGGACTGGAGACACCTGGTTACTGTACTGCTACCACCTCTGTCACACACAGAGGGACTGGAGACACCTGGTTACTGTACTGCTACCACCTCTGTCACACACAGAGGGACTGGAGACACCTGGTTACTGTACTGCTACCACCTCTGTCACACACAGAGGGACTGGAGACACCTGGTTACTGTACTGCTACCACCTCTGTCACACAGGATAAGGAGAGATGACAGAAACGTTTTTGATTGGAAATAAACTGAATTTAAACAGTGGTCAGTTGTGTTGGACGTGGAAGTTTTCCTGCAGAAAGCAGACTGTGTGCAGTCACATGACAGACAAGACAGCTGTAGAGTGGATGTCAGGCAAAATAATAACACATCACTGAGTAAAGTAAGTAAAATAAATACTCCCTTCAGAGGACAGCACAAACAGGCTCTAACCAGAGTAGAAAAAGAAGTGGGAGGCCGCGTTGCACAACTGAGCAAGAAGATAAGTACATTAGAGTCTCTAGTTTGAGAAACAGACGCCTCACAGGTCCCCAACTGGCATCTTCATTAAATAGTACCTGTTAGAGCCTGTTTGTGCTGTCCTCTGAAGGGAGTAGTACACACCGGTGTAGGAAATCTTCAATTTCTTAGCAATTTCTCGCATGGAATAGCCTTCATTTCTAAGAACAAGAATAGACTGTCGAGTTTCAGATGAAAGTTCTCTTTTTCTGGCCATTTTGAGCGTTTAATTGACCCCACAAATGTGATGCTCCAGAAACTCAATCTGCTCAAAGAAGTGCCCATCCAACCAATCCAACTTGTGGGAGCTGCTTCTGGAAGCGTGGGGTGCAATTTCTCCAGATTACCTCAACAAATTAACAGCTAGAATGCCAAAAGTCTGCAATGCTGTAATTGCTGCAAATGGAGGATTCTTTGACGAAAGCAAAGTTTGATGTAAAAAAAATCTTATTTCAAATACAAATCATTATTTCTAACCTTGTCAATGTCTTGACTCTATTTTCTATTCATTTCACAACATATGGTGGTGAATAAGTGTGACTTTTCATGGAAAACACGAAATTGTTTGGGTGATCCCAAACTTTTGAACGGTAGTGTATATCCGGGATGTATATACAGGATTCATGTACAGGATTTATATACAGGATACAGACCTGCCACGTAGCAGTAGAGGGTCGCAGGTTAAAACCACCCAGACAACATCCTGAAACACAACAAATCTGATCCACACATTCCCACAACTGTAGGGAGTCTTTTCAGCAATACACAAAAAGCAATGGGCAAGGTAGATAAAATGAAACTATCCATCCATCCATTATCTGAACTGCTTATCCTGCTCTCAGGGTCGTGGGGATGCTGGAGCCTATTCCAGCAGTCATTGGGTGAAAGGCGGGGAGACACCCTGGACAGGCCAACAGGCCATCACAGGGCCGACATACATACACACACACACACACACACACACACATTGCAAGGGACAATTTAGTATGGCCAATTCACCTGACCTACATGTCTTTGGACTGGGGGAGGAAACCCACGCAGCACGGGGAGAACATGCAAAATAAAATGAAACCGTACATGTGAAACCATCTAAGTTGTCTTCCTGTGCACTGCTGATTGTCTTCACATGCTTAATAAAACAGTTCCCTCTCGTCCTCTCTCATCGATTTAGCCATAACCTGCAGCACTATGGCAACACAATATCAAATGCTGCGGTGTGTTATTGATTAAGCCGTTACACGTTTTATTATCAGCTCACCGGGCTAGCTGTTCAGTGTGAAGTCATTCTGAATTCCCATTAACTGAAGACCTGCATGAGTGAGTTCACTGAGCTAACTTCATTAACTACACATGATCATGTCCGTCAATGATCAGATCTGTTGAACTACATATGAAATGTATGTTCACTTCCTGAAACGGACTGACTTCCTGTTCACTTCCTGTTTGTATGACAGTGACGCTCATCGTTTCTCTGAATTGTGACTCTTCAAAGGACAGTTTAAAACCGATTCAGAATATAAAATGGCATCTATAAAGGACCAAACACTGTGTTGGTCATCACGTCCTGCATTTCTAAAACAAGACTGTGTAAAATACAGACAACATGAATAAATAAAACTGGTAAAAAGTTGTAAAACTTTAACTCTGGATACAAATGAATAGTAGTTGTAGGTGCCAGATAAAATCCAGTGCAAATGAACATGGCACTCTGTCATTAACCAGAAATTGTTGTGAATGAAAAATTTCAGGAAAAGATTAAAGTAATCTGATTACTAATCTGATTAAAGTAATCTGGTTTAGGGGCGGCATGGTTCAGGAGGTAGAGCAGGTAGTCTAGTAATCAGAAGGTCGCTGGTTCGATCCCTAGCTCCTGCAGAGAGCGTGTTGAAGTCTCCTTGAGCAAGACACAACCCTTAACTGCTCCTGATGAGCAGGTTGGTGCCTTGCATGGCAGCCTCCACCATCAGTGTGTGGATGTGAGGCGTACACTGTAAAACACTTTGATTGGTCGGTAGACGAGAAAAAAGTTATATAAATGCAGTCCATTACATTTCCAAGATTGAGTGTATCGGTGGATTTTTAAGCCTCATCCAGTTTTTGAGCGCCCAGTCTGTAAAATGTAGTGCAATGATTCCCAAAGTGTGGGCTGCGCTCTGGTGGGCGGTGAAGGTACTGCAGGTTGACAACGAGAGGTCATTTACCATATAGAAATACAAAGTTTTTCATTTTCAATTTTGTAATTAGATTTCAAGTTACCATAACATATTCATGATGAAATGTTTGAATTTAAACAGAATTGTTCACGTAGAATTTTTCTGTTTATGAAATCTCTCTCTAAAGCAAGAGTGTATGTTTGTATGTTCACTTAAAACTCCAGAAATACTCATTGTAGAACAAAAAGAAAGGTAGCTTTAGAATCAGCACTTTCCAAGGATCGCACAGTTCGAAAAATATTTTAAAAACCAAGTAAAAAATTTGATTTATTTGTGAAAGCGGCATTCCAACGATGCTTTGTGGAGACTCCCAGCAAATCCTTTCTGTGGTCAAGGGAGACGCTACACCTAACATTGTCAATGCTAGCCTGAAGGCACGCAGCATGGTTTACCCTGAGGCGCTTGAGCACTGAGCGATTAATACACACATTGGCAAAGAAGCTTGATGAATGGATTGAAAATTATGACAGTTGATAATTTTCATTAATAGGATTTTTTTATTCGACATTCGTTTATCACATGTATCATATCATAAATTATCCTATATTTCATCATCGATTATATCATAAAGATCACATTGTGTTGGCTGTTTTGTTGCGAATATTTTCCCTGGGCAATGCTGGGTACCTCTGCTAGTAACAAATAGACATCATCTTAGTCTTGTGTTGAGGAAAGTTGTGATTGCTGAGTTTCACGTGACGTCACTAACGTTTCATCTGGGCATTCGAAAAACACTTGGCGGTTGAAGAGGAATGAATGAATGAATGATGATTTATTTCGAACATGTGAACAAGCAGGATATAACATACAGATAAACTCAGTGAACAAATCAAACTCAGTTAACAAAACTCCGTATTCATCAGATTATTTGTTACATGTTGGGAAAGGAGTAGGAGGAAGTATACACTTATTTTGTCCTACCCCTTCTCACCTTTCTTATCTCATCTACAGCCGCTTCTCCGGGGTCGGGTCGCGGTGGCAGCAAGCTAAGTAGTGCACTCCAGATGCCCCTCTCCCCAGCAACGCCCTCCAGCTCCTACTGGGGGATCCCAAGAAGTTCCCAGGCCAGATTTAACATTTAGTCCCTCCAGCGAGTTCTGGGTCTACCCCAGGTCTCCTCCCAGTTGGGCGCGCCCGAAAAACCTCCAAAGGAAGTTGCCCAGGAGGCATCCTGGAGGCGTCCTCGACGCAGAGGAGCAGCAGCACTACTCCGAGTTCCTCCGGATGTCCGAGCTCCTCACCCTATCTCTAAGGCTGAACCCAGACACCCTACGGAGTAAACTCAGTGGTCAGTGGTTGTAATCAGAATGTGCTGTGTGACCCTTCAAGTGCAGACTTAGTGAATCTAAAACCGCAGTTACATCAACATATTTTTCTGCTTCCGGTGTGGGAAGATGGCGGAGTGAATTCACGTTTGCGGCCTCACCCAGTACCGTCCATGCAGTGTCTTACCACATCTGTGTTTACGTTTTTTCTTCATTTGATGGCTGGGAGAGCTGGCACTTGATCAGCTGGGAGAACTTGGTCTGCTGCGTCCTGTGGGCCCAGGGACCACGGCCCCTGCCTGGAGCTGCAGCCGAAGAAGAAACACCGAGGGCGGTCTGACAGGACGCAGAAGCGGGGCAGGCTAAGCTAACTGCTAGCCATGCAGACCGGCAGTTCCGACAGTCCTCTGGGCTGGCGTTTGTTCCCGTGGACAGTGATTTTTTTTTAACTTTTTTTTTTTTTGGAGACATGTGTTACTTTGGATACGTGTGTTAGTTTGGATACGTGTGTTAGTTTGGATACTTGTGTTAGTTTGGATACTTGTGTTAGTTTGGATACTTGTGTTAGTTTGGATACTTGTGTTAGTTTGGATACGTGTGTTAGTTTGGATACGTGTGTTAGTTTGGATACTTGTGTTAGTTTGGATACGTGTGTTAGTTTGGATATGTGTGTTAGTTTGGATACTTGTGTTAGTTTGGATACTTGTGTTAGTTTGGATACTTGTGTTAGTTTGGATACTTGTGTTAGTTTGGATACGTGTGTTAGTTTGGATACTTGTGTTAGTTTGGATACGTGTGTTAGTTTGGATACGTGTGTTAGTTTGGATACGTGTGTTAGTTTGGATACTTGTGTTAGTTTGGATACGTGTGTTAGTTTGGGTACTTGTGTTAGTTTGGGTACTTGTGTTAGTTTGGATACGTGTGTTAGTTTGGGTACGTGTGTTAGTTTGGATACTTGTGTTAGTTTGGGTACGTGTGTTAGTTTGGGTACGTGTGTTAGTTTGGATACGTGTGTTAGTTTGGATACGTGTGTTAGTTTGGATACTTGTGTTAGTTTGGGTACGTGTGTTAGTTTGGGTACTTGTGTTAGTTTGGATACTTGTGTTAGTTTGGATACTTGTGTTAGTTTGGGTACTTGTGTTAGTTTGGGTACTTGTGTTAGTTTGGATACTTGTGTTAGTTTGGATACTTGTGTTAGTTTGGATACTTGTGTTAGTTTGGGTACTTGTGTTAGTTTGGATACTTGTGTTAGTTTGGGTACTTGTGTTAGTTTGGGTACTTGTGTTAGTTTGGATACGTGTGTTAGTTTGGATACTTGTGTTAGTTTGGGTACGTGTGTTAGTTTGGGTACTTGTGTTAGTTTGGATACGTGTGTTAGTTTGGATACGTGTGTTAGTTTGGGTACTTGTGTTAGTTTGGATACTTGTGTTAGTTTGGATACGTGTGTTAGTTTGGATACTTGTGTTAGTTTGGATACGTGTGTTAGTTTGGGTACTTGTGTTAGTTTGGATACGTGTGTTAGTTTGGGTACGTGTGTTAGTTTGGGTACTTGTGTTAGTTTGGATACGTGTGTTAGTTTGGGTACTTGTGTTAGTTTGGATACGTGTGTTAGTTTGGGTACTTGTGTTAGTTTGGATACGTGTGTTAGTTTGGGTACTTGTGTTAGTTTGGATACGTGTGTTAGTTTGGGTACGTGTGTTAGTTTGGGTACTTGTGTTAGTTTGGATACTTGTGTTAGTTTGGATACTTGTGTTAGTTTGGATACTTGTGTTAGTTTGGATACGTGTGTTAGTTTGGATACTTGTGTTAGTTTGGATACGTGTGTTAGTTTGGGTACTTGTGTTAGTTTGGGTACTTGTGTTAGTTTGGGTACGTGTGTTAGTTTGGGTACGTGTGTTAGTTTGGGTACGTGTGTTAGTTTGGATACGTGTGTTAGTTTGGATACGTGTGTTAGTTTGGATACTTGTGTTAGTTTGGGTACGTGTGTTAGTTTGGGTACTTGTGTTAGTTTGGATACTTGTGTTAGTTTGGATACTTGTGTTAGTTTGGGTACTTGTGTTAGTTTGGGTACTTGTGTTAGTTTGGATACTTGTGTTAGTTTGGATACTTGTGTTAGTTTGGATACTTGTGTTAGTTTGGGTACTTGTGTTAGTTTGGATACTTGTGTTAGTTTGGGTACTTGTGTTAGTTTGGGTACTTGTGTTAGTTTGGATACGTGTGTTAGTTTGGATACTTGTGTTAGTTTGGGTACGTGTGTTAGTTTGGGTACTTGTGTTAGTTTGGATACGTGTGTTAGTTTGGATACGTGTGTTAGTTTGGGTACTTGTGTTAGTTTGGATACTTGTGTTAGTTTGGATACGTGTGTTAGTTTGGATACTTGTGTTAGTTTGGATACGTGTGTTAGTTTGGGTACTTGTGTTAGTTTGGATACGTGTGTTAGTTTGGGTACGTGTGTTAGTTTGGGTACTTGTGTTAGTTTGGATACGTGTGTTAGTTTGGGTACTTGTGTTAGTTTGGATACGTGTGTTAGTTTGGGTACTTGTGTTAGTTTGGATACGTGTGTTAGTTTGGGTACTTGTGTTAGTTTGGATACGTGTGTTAGTTTGGGTACGTGTGTTAGTTTGGGTACTTGTGTTAGTTTGGATACTTGTGTTAGTTTGGATACTTGTGTTAGTTTGGATACTTGTGTTAGTTTGGATACGTGTGTTAGTTTGGATACTTGTGTTAGTTTGGATACGTGTGTTAGTTTGGGTACTTGTGTTAGTTTGGGTACTTGTGTTAGTTTGGATACGTGTGTTAGTTTGGGTACTTGTGTTAGTTTGGGTACTTGTGTTAGTTTGGATACGTGTGTTAGTTTGGATACGTGTGTTAGTTTGGATACGTGTGTTAGTTTGGGTACGTGTGTTAGTTTGGGTACTTGTGTTAGTTTGGGTACTTGTGTTAGTTTGGGTACTTGTGTTAGTTTGGATACGTGTGTTAGTTTGGGTACTTGTGTTAGTTTGGATACGTGTGTTAGTTTGGGTACTTGTGTTAGTTTGGATACGTGTGTTAGTTTGGGTACTTGTGTTAGTTTGGGTACGTGTGTTAGTTTGGATACGTGTGTTAGTTTGGGTACTTGTGTTAGTTTGGGTACTTGTGTTAGTTTGGATACGTGTGTTAGTTTGGGTACTTGTGTTAGTTTGGATACGTGTGTTAGTTTGGGTACTTGTGTTAGTTTGGATACTTGTGTTAGTTTGGATACGTGTGTTAGTTTGGATACTTGTGTTAGTTTGGATACGTGTGTTAGTTTGGGTACTTGTGTTAGTTTGGATACTTGTGTTAGTTTGGGTACTTGTGTTAGTTTGGGTACTTGTGTTAGTTTGGATACGTGTGTTAGTTTGGGTACTTGTGTTAGTTTGGGTACTTGTGTTAGTTTGGATACGTGTGTTAGTTTGGATACGTGTGTTAGTTTGGATACGTGTGTTAGTTTGGGTACTTGTGTTAGTTTGGGTACTTGTGTTAGTTTGGATACGTGTGTTAGTTTGGATACGTGTGTTAGTTTGGATACGTGTGTTAGTTTGGATACGTGTGTTAGTTTGGGTACTTGTGTTAGTTTGGGTACTTGTGTTAGTTTGGATACGTGTGTTAGTTTGGATACGTGTGTTAGTTTGGATACGTGTGTTAGTTTGGGTACTTGTGTTAGTTTGGGTACTTGTGTTAGTTTGGGTACTTGTGTTAGTTTGGGTACTTGTGTTAGTTTGGATACGTGTGTTAGTTTGGGTACGTGTGTTAGTTTGGGTACTTGTGTTAGTTTGGATACGTATGTTCTTGTAGTTTTTTGAATGCATTGTTGTCTTTGTGTTGCACTGCTGTGGGCTGGGGAAACGATATTTCGTTTGATGAAATGGCAGTGTTGGATTCCTGATACCACCTGATACACTGTTAACATGTTAGGTGACTGCGTTGCCTGAGTTCATGTGGTCTTTGTCTCGCTGTGTTTTTGCCCTCAGCAGAGTTCATGTCGTCATGAAAACACTGACATGTGACTAACGTTTCTCTCAGCCGTTGAGCTGATGAACAGCCAGCTGTAATACTGCGTCCCCAGCTAAATGTTGAGCCCGAACTGTTTCAGCGGCCCTGGCTGGAAGCCTGCATCAAAGGTTCATCCAGCACATGATCCAGAATGCAGCCGCCATACTCCCACCTGTCCCAACCACGTCCTCCATCACGGCCGTGGCATTGACACGTGCTCACTGTGACATCTTGACTGATTGTCTCATTGCCAGCGAGGCGGAGGGCCGTGATTGAGGCATGGCAGTGCTGCGTGGGGGCTGGGTGTGTATGAAACAGAGGAAGGACTTTCAGAATCGCCATTGCTGAGGTTTATTTTGCCCCAGTTTACATGAAATGATGCCTTCCTGTCGCCGTGCGGTCTCTGCAGGGGATTGGTGGAGTCATTTGGAAGGACGGGGGAAGGTCAGAGCGACGGCGTTGCCAGAAGTCGGAGGAAGACGCTTTTTCACTGCACAGTGGTTCGCACCACAGGAAAACTGGGAGGTGGGGGTCAAAGGTCACAGGCAACACTGGTCTGCAGGTCTCTACCTCAATATACCGTTAAGAGAGCTGCAAAGAATGCTGGGAGAGAGTTGGACCTGGTTTCATTTATCAGCCCTGTATAACAACAGCTGCAACTCCAAGACCAATGCATCAATGACCTACAGTCAAACACACACACATATAAACACACATGAACACAGACACACACATGAACACACCCCTGTGAAATGACGGCACTAATGAGGTATGATGGAAAAGGTCACAGCTCAGAGGATGAAGCGGATGCGGAGCCACGTGGAAGCAGCCACATTCCCAGTCACCTGCCATGCTGCCCTCTCCCAGTCTGCATGATGAAGAAGTGCAAACCAGCGACTGTGCTGGACGTGGTGAAGGATGAAGGATGTCCAGCAGCACAGAGGAGCAGCTAAACTCTGTCAGGAGGCTGAACGAATCTTTGCCCACCTGACAAATGTTGTTTTTTTCCCTCCTCTCTCTCTTTCATCCCATCAATGCCTGTACAACCCTCCACCCCTCCCCATCGCTCAGCGCTGCCCTCTGGGTGGGGGCTGATGGTGTCCTGGGTGGCTTGCTAAAACAAAGAAAGGGGGGAAGGCAGCACACGGGAGTGGAGATTTGGTGGACTTGTTCACTCCTCAGCACCTTGTCCAGAGGAACATCTCATCTCCTCACAGGGTTCCTGTCAGAGAGCTGGTGTCTGACGGAGGAGCTGGAGCTGCTGTGAGAGACTGAACAAGTCCTCATTAAACAACGTCATCACTGATGTGAACTGAGGACAGACCGTCCCTTTCTGCTGTACATGTACATGTATGTATGTTGGTACATAGCTGTGTTGTGTCTGTCTGTGTTATTTGTCGTTGTGAGTTGTTGATATTTGTATTTGAACACAACTACTACTACTAGTACTACTACCACTACTACTACTACTACTTTCGGCTGCTCCCGTTAGGGGGCGCCACAGCGGATCATCAGTTTCCATCTCTTCCTGTCCTCTGCATCTTCCTCTGTCACACCAGCCACCTGCATGTCCTCCCTCACCACATCCATAAACCTCCTCTTTGGCCTTCCTCTTCTCCTCTTCCCTGGCAGCTCCATATTCAGCATCCTTCTCCCAGTATACCCAGCATCTCTCCTCCACACATGTCCAAACCATCTCCATCTTGTCTCTCTTGCTTTGTCTCCAAACTGTCCAACCTGAGCTGTCCCACTAATATACTCGTTCCTAATCCTGTCCTTCTTCATCACTCCCAGTGAAAATCTTATCATCTTCATCTCTGCCACCTCCAGCTCCTCCTCCTGTCTTTTCATCAGTGCCACTGTCTCCAAACCATACAACATAGCTGGTCTCACAACCATCTTGTAAACCTTCCCTTTAACTCTTGCTGGTACCCTTCTGTCACACATCACTCCTGACGCTCTTCTCCACCCACTCCACCCTGCCTGCACTCTCTTCTTCTCCTCTCTCCTGCACTCCCTGTTACTTTGGACAGTTGACCCCAAGTATTTAAACTCATACACCTTCACCACCTCCACTCCTTGCATCCTCACCATTCCACTGTCCTCCCTCTCATTCACGCATAGGTATTCTGTCTTGCTCCTACTGACTTTCATTCCTCTTCTCTCCAGTGCATACCTCCACCTCTCCAGGCTCTCCTCCACCTGCACCCTACTCTCACTGCACATCACAATGTCATCCGCAAACATCATCGTCCATGGAGACTCCTGCTTGATCTCGTCCCTCAACCTGTCCATCACCATTGCAAACAAGAAAGGGCTCAGAGCCGATCCTTGATGTAATCCCACCTCCACCTTCTTTTCCCACCACTTTTTTCCACTTACGGGTTTATATGAATACTTTTTAAAAAGCAATTTAAAAAACACTCTGGTTTGAGTAAAGTTTGAAGATCAGCATGTCAAATGGCGGCTGTCATGTGAGACAGAAGCCACACGGAAGCCTCACAGAAGCCACACAGAAGCCACACAGATGCCTCACAGAAGCCTCACAGAAGCCACACAGAAGCCTCACAGAAGCCACACGGATGCCTCACAGAAGCCACACAGATGCCACACAGAAGCCACACAGAAGCCACACAGAAGCCACACAGATGCCTCACAGAAGCCACACAGAAGCCACACAGATGCCTCAGGGATGCCTCACAGAAGCCACACAGAAGCCTCACAGAAGCCTCACAGAAGCCACACAGAAGCCTCACAGATGCCTCACAGATGCCACACAGAAGCCACACAGAAGCCACACAGATGCCTCACAGAAGCCACACAGAAGCCTCACAGAAGCCACACAGAAGCCACACAGAAGCCACACAGAAGCCTCACAGAAGCCACACAGATGCCTCACAGAAGCCACACAGAAGCCACACAGATGCCTCACAGAAGCCTCACAGAAGCCACACAGAAGCCTCACAGAAGCCTCACAGAAGCCACACAGAAGCCTCACAGATGCCTCACAGATGCCACACAGAAGCCACACAGAAGCCACACAGATGCCTCACAGAAGCCACACAGAAGCCTCACAGAAGCCACACAGAAGCCACACAGAAGCCACACAGAAGCCTCACAGAAGCCACACAGATGCCTCACAGAAGCCACACAGAAGCCACACAGATGCCTCACAGAAGCCACACAGAAGCCACACAGAAGCCACACAGAAGCCACACAGAAGCCACACAGAAGCCACACAGAAGCCACACAGAAGCCTCACAGAAGCCACACAGAAGCCACACAGAAGCCTCACAGAAGCCTCACAGAAGCCTCACAGAAGCCACACAGAAGCCACACAGAAGCCACACAGAAGCCTCACAGAAGCCACACAGAAGCCACACAGAAGCCACACAGAAGCCACACAGAAGCCTCACAGAAGCCACACAGAAGCCACACAGAAGCCACACAGAAGCCACACAGAAGCCACACAGAAGCCACACAGAAGCCACACAGAAGCCACACAGAAGCCACACAGAAGCCACACAGAAGCCTCACAGAAGCCACACAGAAGCCACACAGGAGCCGGCTTCCTGCTGAAGTGTTTTCATGTATCAGTAGAGGGCAGTGCCAACAAATTGTCTCGTTGTGCACAAATAATCATCACCACATTCACGATTCAAGAGATTCAAGATTCTTTATGTGTTACGTCTCAATATACAAGTACAAGTACAAGAGAGTAAACTTCTTGTGTTTTGGCTCCTCAACACTGCAGCAACAACAGTAATAAAATAACAACAAAACAGAACAAAAAAGCAGTAGTATTTAGTGTGTGTGTCTGGCTGTGCGCTGTGCCACTATTAAACACATTGTGTTTGGTTGTTTTAGTGTTGTGTATATTTCTAACAGATTCTCAGTAATAACATTTACTTTGTTTTCCCCCTCCACATACACACATTTAATCATTCTGTCTTTGTGAGCAGCCTCCCTGACTACATTCATTCCCGAGCCCTGAACTCTAACCTTAACCATCACAACTACATGCCGAACCCTACATTACCCTCCCTTAACCCTTACCCTAACCTTAACCTAATCCTAATCCTGACCCTAAACCAAGTCCTGACCCTTAAATAGACCCTTGAAGAAGTGAGAACCGGACAAAACATTCTCAGTCTTGTGGTTCAAAACTCAAATTGCTCCTTATAAAGATAGAAGTACAAGCAAGAACACACACACACACACACACACACACACCTTTGATGGGTGTGATTATTTTCTAGTTAAACAGTGGAAGAGACTCGGTGTGTGTGTGATGCGGGTTTGGTCGCTCGTCTGTCAGGCCGTGTGCTGTAGCTTTAGATGAGCTCCTTGTCTGTTCTCCACCTTCAGCATTTCCTCAAAGTCTCAATCCAAATCCCAACCGGGATAATCTCATCCCTCCACTCTCATGTACTTCCATTTATCCCCGGCTTGTACCTCCGCCAGCTCACTCCCATGTTGGAGGGAGAAGGAGAAAGAGGATTTCAGCTGCTTTCCCCCTTTGCTCTGGCTCTTCACCAGGGGTTAGAAGTCTGTACCGGCTCCAGAACTTTGCAGAACCTTCTCAGTGCCACGCCCGGCATGCCTGAGGACTCCATCGCCGCTCCTCTGTTATCAGGCTCCTACCAGGTATGGCTGTTTGGAAGGAGGCCGTCATGCTCAGTGACACAGAGGCCACAGAAGCTGCTGACAAAGTGTTAACAATGGGAGGAGTCCTGTCATAGTACCAGAGCACAAACACATGTACATATACTGTAGTACATCACAGTACATCTGCTCATCTGTCCTACTAATGCTAACAGCTTGAGTAAATTGGACTGAAGCTCAGTCAGAACTGAAGTGGACCACAAAAAGCAGCAAGTCCTCCTTCAAGTCAACAGGGAATGTGAACACAAATACAAGCGAGTCCTTTCTTACTTACGCCCTCCAGTGGTTGGTGGCCTTCAAGAGGACAGAGTCTGGTTGATTTGTAAAACAGCCCTGATCTGGTGCTGAGTCTTTATAATATGACTAACAGATAAGATGCGAGGTCCCATCTCATCCAGAAAATCCCATTTATACGACATCGTTGCTGTGTAAGCCCGGCTGTAGCCGCCACAGCCTCTTCTCAACTCTAAGCCTGTCATGAGGCCTCCCTTTCAAATGCTGCACATCTGGACATGATGTCAAACACATGTGAGATAAAACGCAGTAACCAAAGCTAAAGCTAGAATGCAGATCATTAAATATTATAATTCTGGGCATCCGGGTGGCGTGGCGGTCTATTCTGTTGCCTACCAACACAGGGATCACCAGTTCGAATCCCCGTGTTATTGCCGGCTTGGTCAGGTGTCCCTACAGACACAACTGGCCGTGTCTGCGGGTGGGAAGCCAGATGTGGGTATGTGTCATGGTCAGTGCACTAGCGCCTCCTCTGGTCGGTGGGGGCACCTGTTCTGGGGGGAGGGGGAACTGGGGGGAATGGCGTGATCCTCCCACACGCTACGTCCCCCTGGTGAAACTCCTCACTGTCAGGTGAAAAGAAGCAGCTGGTGACTCCACATGTATGGGAGGAGGCATGTGGTAGTCTGCAGCCCTCCCCGGATCAGCAAAGTGGGTGGAGCAGAGACCGGGACAGCCCAGAAGAGTGGGGTGATTGGCCAAGTACAATTGAGGAGAAAACGGGGGCAAAAAAAAGTCTGATAATTCTAATAATAGGCTCACCCAACTCTGTAGTTCAGTATCACCACGTTGGATGGTGTTGTTGAGCTTCTTTCCCCCAGAAGACAAACGCTACCGCTCCATCTTCTTACCCGTGTTGCAGCAAAACCTGCGACAGCTGGAAATTGTGACCTGCAGAGAATATTTCTGTATGTTCAGGATCACATTCAGTTTGAGCTGAACTACACGTGGCCATACTGAACTCTGGGATGTGCAGCATGGAAACCAACTATTGAGACCACCAGATGAAACATCATCCACCCACAATCCCAACCGCTTCTCCTGCTCTCAGGGTGGCGGAGATGCTGGAGCCCTTCCCAGCAGTCAATGGGCGGCAGGCGGGGAGACACCCTGGACAGGCCGCCAAGCCATCACAGGACCCACACACACACACTAAGATGCCCGACTAGACTAAGATGCCCCACTAGACAAAGGTGTCCCACTAGACTAAGATTCCCCCCTAGACAAAGGTGTCCCACTAGGCTAAGATGCCCCACTAGACAAAGGTGTCCCACTAGACAAAGGTGTCCCACTAGACTAAGATGCCCCACTAGACTAAGATGTCCCCCTAGACCAGTGTTTCCTAACCCAGTCCTCAAGGAACCCCTATCCTGCAGATTTTCTTTGCAACCCTGTACAGGTACCTGTTTGTAGTTATTCAACCAATCAGCAATCAATTATGTCAGATGTTGCACACCTTGCATAATTAAGTGCTGTGAGATGATTGATTAAGTACAAGCAGGGCTACCTATGCAGGGTTACAATGAAAATCTGCAGGATAGGGGTTCTTTGAGGACTGGGTTGAGAAACGCTGCCCTAGACTAAGATGCCCCACTAGAATCAGTTTCCGGATGAGGGTTTCCATCAGAAACGTGAGTCTGACTCTGGCGTCTGACTCCTGCTGATTTGCCAAACAGCTCCGCAAAGTGACGCCATCACACGTGTGAGACGGACACACATCCAGCACCATGTCTGCTTGTGTATGAAACCGCACCGCACATGAATCAAGTTCGAATCCGTAATGTTTACTGATCACCTCCCTCAGACAGAGAGACAGAGAGAGAGAGACAGAGAGAGAGAGAGACAGAGAGAGAGAGAGAGGGAGACACAGAGAGAGAGAGAGAGACAGACAGAGAGAGAGGGAGACAGAGAGAGAGGGAGAGAGACAGAGAGAGAGACAGAGAGAGAGAGACAGAGAGAGAGAGGGAGACAGAGAGACAGAGAGAGGGAGACACAGAGAGAGAGAGAGAGACACAGAGACAGAGAGAGAGAGAGGGAGACACAGAGAGAGAGAGAGAGACAGAGAGAGAGAGGGAGACAGAGAGAGACACAGAGAGAGAGGGAGACAGAGAGAGACAGAGAGACAGAGACAGAGAGAGGGACGACCTCTCTTGGAGAAAAAGCTGATTAGCTGGCAGCAGGGTAACGAGGTGATCACTTGAAGAATACCCCCGCGCGCACACACACACACACACACACGTGCATTGTTCAGGTGCATGATGTTGGCATGTGTGTTAGTATAGCCATCACATTTGCATGTGCTAAACACCCACATGCCATTCAAGCGCAGCGACAGCAGCAGCGTCTCCATGGAGACCAACAGCATCTCACTAGTTGCTTGGCCCTTTTCTTTGTCAGTACCACCATCCACAAGCCTGGAACCAGTAGTCCCAGACCATGGCCTAAACTCCCAATCACCACTGGCTCTTATACTACACTTATATACTTATACACTTATATACTCATACACGTACACTACCGTTCAAAAGTTTGGGATCACCCAAACAATTTCGTGTTTTCCATGAAAAGTCACACTTATTCACCACCATATGTTGTGAAATGAATAGAAAATAGAGTCAAGACATTGACAAGGTTAGAAATAATGATTTGTATTTGAAATAAGATTTTTTTTACATCAAACTTTGCTTTCGTCAAAGAATCCTCCATTTGCAGCAATTACAGCATTGCAGACCTTTGGCATTCTAGCTGTTAATTTGTTGAGGTAATCTGGAGAAATTGCACCCCACGCTTCCAGAAGCAGCTCCCACAAGTTGGATTGGTTGGATGGGCACTTCTTTGAGCAGATTGAGTTTCTGGAGCATCACATTTGTGGGGTCAATTAAACGCTCAAAATGGCCAGAAAAAGAGAACTTTCATCTGAAACTCGACAGTCTATTCTTGTTCTTAGAAATGAAGGCTATTCCATGCGAGAAATTGCTAAGAAATTGAAGATTTCCTACACCGGTGTGTACTACTCCCTTCAGAGGACAGCACAAACAGGCTCTAACAGGTACTATTTAATGAAGATGCCAGTTGGGGACCTGTGAGGCGTCTGTTTCTCAAACTAGAGACTCTAATGTACTTATCTTCTTGCTCAGTTGTGCAACGCGGCCTCCCACTTCTTTTTCTACTCTGGTTAGAGCCTGTTTGTGCTGTCCTCTGAAGGGAGTAGTACACACCGGTGTAGGAAATCTTCAATTTCTTAGCAATTTCTCGCATGGAATAGCCTTCATTTCTAAGAACAAGAATAGACTGTCGAGTTTCAGATGAAAGTTCTCTTTTTCTGGCCATTTTGAGCGTTTAATTGACCCCACAAATGTGATGCTCCAGAAACTCAATCTGCTCAAAGAAGTGCCCATCCAACCAATCCAACTTGTGGGAGCTGCTTCTGGAAGCGTGGGGTGCAATTTCTCCAGATTACCTCAACAAATTAACAGCTAGAATGCCAAAGGTCTGCAATGCTGTAATTGCTGCAAATGGAGGATTCTTTGACGAAAGCAAAGTTTGATGTAAAAAAAATCTTATTTCAAATACAAATCATTATTTCTAACCTTGTCAATGTCTTGACTCTATTTTCTATTCATTTCACAACATATGGTGGTGAATAAGTGTGACTTTTCATGGAAAACACAAAATTGTTTGGGTGATCCCAAACTTTTGAACGGTAGTGTATATACTTATGCACTTATACACTTGCATACTTATACACTTACATACTTATACACGTATACACTTATATCCTTATACACTTATATACCTATACACTTACATACTTATACACTTACATACTTACATACTTATCCACTTAATACTTATATACGTATACACTTATATCCTTATACACTTATATACCTATACACTTACATACTTATACATTTATACACTTACATACTTGTACACTTATATACTTATACACGTATACACTTATATCCTTATACACTTACATACTATGCACTTATACACTTATACACTTACATACTTATACACTTATACACTTACATACTATGCACTTATACACTTACATACTTATACACTTACATACTATGCACTTATACACTTACATACTTATACACTTACATACTTATACACTTACATACTTATACACATATACTTATACACGTATACACTTATATACTTATACACTTATATACTTACATACTTAAACAATGAAAATCCAATGAAAATCTTATCATCTTCATCTCTGCCACCTCCAGCTCCACCTCCTGTCCAACACGACTGGAGGCCCATTTCTGCTGCAGCCTTCATCCACCTTCCCAGCTGTTGTGATGCTTCCTAAAGTCAGCCATCACCCTGCACCTGTTCCGCTGCTGAGCTCCTGGTTTTGCTGTTACTCCGACCCGGAATCACACATGAAATCCAGACTGACGTGGTTTTAAAGATGAGCGAAGATAGAGGTCCATGTTTTATTTGTCTGTTAAGATAAAATACCTTCACCCCACCATCATGATGAGCAGAAAAACAATTAGACACACGAAGCGGTGGGCCTGGTCCCCCTCCACCTGACAGCACAGGAAGTAAAACCTGCTGCGTGTGTCTGCAGGATGAAGCCTGACGACATCTGACATGGCTCGGTGTTGCAGAATGCAACATATGCAGCTTGGATGCACCAGTGATCATTCTGTCTGTCTGAGGAATATTCCAGCATGAATTCATACTGCAGGCTCGTTAGCTGAGTATGCCAATTTTTTTTTTTGGGGCGTATGTTTTCAGTTTTTTTCCCCGGTTTTAATTGGCACAGCTTAGTATGAGAGGATTTCTCATTTTCAGTGGTCATTAGTAAAACATAACTGCACCGCTGATGCAACGTGACTTATTTAGTCACCGACCGTGTCCTTCTGGTGTCATCCTGGCCGCCTCCGAAACTCTGCAGGAAGAGCAAAGAGCAGGAAGAGCATTGGCGGTCACAGCCGACAGGAAGCAGTCCGGCGTTTCAGTTTCCTGCCAAAGAGAAAGGAAGACCACACCTGTCACACGCTGTGTGAAGGTGGAGCTGCAGGTGGAGCTGCAACAACAGAAACCGGTGTGGGAAGATGGCGGCGCGAATGCACATTTGCGCCGACCTCACCCAGTACCGTCCATGCAGTGTCTTTGTCCACATCTAAGTTGTGTCTTCATTTGATGGCTGGGAGAGCGGGGCAGGTTGGGGGGGAAATGCCATTTCGTTTCATTCCATGTACACAATGCATGAAGTGAAATGACAGTGTTGCTGAGTCCTGGACAACAGTGTTCCTGAACAACAGTGTTCCTGGACAACGGTGTTCCTGAACAACAGTGTTCCTGGACAACAGTGTTCCTGAACAACAATGTTCCTGAACAGCAGTGTTCCTGAAGAACAGGGTTCCTGAACAACAGTGTTCCTGGACAACAGTGTTCCTGGACAACAGTGTTCCTGAAGAACAGGGTTCCTGGACAACAGTGTTCCTGAACAACAGTGTTCCTGAAGAACAGGGTTCCTGAAGAACAGTTTTCCTGGACAACAGTGTTCCTGAACAACAGGGTTCCTGAACAACAGTGTTCCTGGACAACAGTGTTCCTGGACAACAGTTCCTGGACAACAGTGTTCCTGAACAGTGTTCCTGAACAACAGTGTTCCTGGACAACAGGGTTCCTGGACAACAGTGTTCCTGAACGAGGCCCCTTCCACCACACATGTTCTCCCTGTGTCTGTGTGGGTTTCCTCCGGGAGCTCCGGTTTCCTCCCACAGTCTAAAGACATGTAGGTCAGGTGACTCACCGTACTACATTGTCCCTCGGTGTGTATATGTGTGTGTGTGTGTGTGTGTACGTGTGTGTGTGTACGTGTGTGTGTGTGTGTGTGTGTTATATACACTAATCAAACCAATATATAGCCATCCATCCATTATCCCAACTGCTTATCCTGCTGTCAGGGTGGCGGGGATGCTGGAGCCTATCCCAGCAGTCACTGGGCGGCAGGCGGGGAGGCACCCTGGACAGGCCGCCAGGCCATCACACGTAGGTCAGGTGAATCGGCTGTACTACATTGTCCCTAGGTATGAATGGGTGTGCATATGTGTGTGTCGGCCCTGTGATGGCCTGGCAGCCTGTCCAGGGTGGCTCCCCGCCTGCCGCCCAATGACTTCTGAGATAGGCTCCAGCATCCCTGAGAGCAGGATAAGCCATTCAGATGATGGATGGATGGATGGATGGTTTAGTTTGTTACATTACAGCTTGCTGCGTAAGGGGCTGTATAGCTGCAGACCAGAGTGCCATGATGACGCCTGCCTACAATGAAAAGCACCTACAATAGGCAGTGAGTATCAGAACTGGACCATGGAGCAATGGAAGAAGGTGGCCTGGTCTGATGAATTGTGTTTTCTTTTACATCATGTGGACGGCCGGGTGTGTGTGCATCATTTACCTGGGGAAGAGATGGCACCAGGATGCACTATGGGGGGAAGGCAAGCTGGTGGAGGCAGTGTGATGCTCTGGGCAATGTTCTGCTGGGAAACCCTGGGTCCTGGCATTCATGTGGATGTCACTTTGACACGGACCACCTACCTAAACATTGTTGCAGACCAGGTCCACCCCTTCATGTCAACGGTATTCCCTGATGGCAGTGGCCTCTTTAAGCAGGATAACACACCCTGCCACACTGCACACACTGTTCAGTGTGTGCTGTTGAGGAACAGGACAAAGAGTTCAAGGCGTTGCCTTGGCCTCCAAATTCCCCAAACCTCAATCTGATTGAGCGTCTGTGGGATGTGCTGGAAGAACAAGTCTGATACATGGAGGCCCCACCTCGCAACTTACGGGACTTAAAGGCAGAAGACACCTTCAGAGGTCTTGTGGAGTCCATGCTTCAGTGGGTCAGAGGTGTTTTGGTGGCACAGTAGGGACCTACACAATATTACACAGGTGGTTTTAATGTTTTGGCTGATCGGTGTACATGATATTTATTATGACGAGTCAACTATCCACCCGTCCATCATACATAACTTGAATAATTACCTCAGTGTTCTTCCTCATATACACATACATAGTCAACCTGCAGGTGTCCATCAGGCGTGTCCAACACTCACAGAAACAATAGCAACATCCTCATCTTCAGCGGGAGTCGCCCTCTTGGGACAAACAAGCCCCCTTCCTCATCCCCGTACCTCTCAAACAAGCCCCCTTCCTCATCCCCGTACCTCTCAAACAAGCCCCCTTCCTCATCCCCGTACCTCTCAAACAAGCCCCCTTCCTCATCCCCGTACCTCTCAAACAAGCCCCCTTCCTCATCCCCGTACCTCTCAAACAAGCCCCCTTCCTCATCCCTGTACCTCTCAAACAAGCCCCCTTCCTCATCCCTGTACCTCTCAAACAAGCCCCCTTCCTCATCCCTGTACCTCTCAAACAAGCCCCCTTCCTCATCCCTGTACCTCTCAAACAAGCCCCCTTCCTCATCCCCGTACCTCTCAAACATTAGTGGCTTGGCCTGGCAGAGTTTGTGTTTTTGTACATGGGGGTGTATTTGTGATGTTTGCCTTATGTACTGTATTTTCTTTATGTTTATGCTAAAGACCCCCTTGAAAATGAGATGGTTCATCTCAACAGGTTTATGTCTATAATATAAATGTTAACATTAACATTTTATTCTCACACTTGCTAACAATATCGATAATTTCCTTCTGCTGCTCTTAGAAAAACTGAGCTTGTATTTCGATCCCCATAATCATCAACCCCCCCCCCCCCTGGGTGTGGGTCATTGATTTCTTCTGCCAGTTTGGGTTCCACACTTATAAAAAAGTTGTTAAACCCATTAACCACATCATTCATATTGTTTAAAGTCTAATTGTTGTCAATAAAATACTGGGGTAATTTGTGTTTGTTGATCCATCCCTAATAATGCCATTTAACACACTCCACATGCCCTTCATGTCGTTTTCTTTACGCTCTCATCTTTCATCATCATATCCCTTCCTGCATATCCTCATGATATTGGTTATCTTGGTCTTATTTCTTTTATATTCATTTCTGCCTCTGTAGTTCTGTGTTTTATGAACACTCTATACCTGTGTGGTCCACAGCCTATCTGTATCGTGTGGTTTCTGCTGTATTAATTCATTGGACAGTTCTTCTCTTGTAATGATTTGAACACCTTTAGAAATGTTTCATGTGCTCTGTCGACATCCTCCTCCTCATAGACTCCTTTCCAGCTTGGTGCCAACAGTTCATCTCTAAATGGACCTGTGGACTCCTCCATTTTGACTCAGCTGGATTTAAGTCTGCTGGCCTCCCATCGCTGCCACAATCACTGTCACACACCAAACACACACCACCAAACAGCCAAAGGTCACTGAAGTCTTCACTGAGGTCTTCACCGAGGTCATCACTGAGGTCTTCACTAAAGTCTTCACTGAGGTCTTCACCGAGGTCATCACTGAGGTCTTCACTGAAGTCTTCACTGAGGTCTTCACCGAGGTCATCACTGAGGTCTTCACCGAGGTCATCACTGAGGTCTTCACTGAAGTCTTCACTGAAGTCTTCACTGAGGTCTTCACCGAGGTCATCACTGAGGTCTTCACTGAAGTCTTCACTGAGGTCTTCACCGAGGTCATCACTGAGGTCTTCACTAAAGTCTTCACTGAGGTCTTCACCGAGGTCATCACTGAGGTCTTCACTGAAGTCTTCACTGAAGTCTTCACTGAGGTCTTCACCGAGGTCATCACTGAGGTCTTCACTGAAGTCTTCACTGAGGTCTTCACCGAGGTCATCACTGAGGTCTTCACTGAAGTCTTCACTGAGGTCTTCACCGAGGTCATCACTGAGGTCATCACTGAGGTCTTCCCTGAGGTCTCACTAAGGTCATCACCGAGGTCATCACTACGCCCACTAGACTCATATATAAATATTGTCTCAGTAAATGCATCAGTCATTTTGTGCTATTCAGATTTAACAAGTCTGTATTGAAATCCCCACAAATGAACATAGATAAAGTTGTGACGCTGGGTACTCTGTGTGTTTGCAGTGAGAGGTTGATGAAGACAAGATGAACTTTATGGATCCTGGACAGGAAGTCAGGGGTTGATGATCAGCGAATCAGAGAACAGCTGGATAGAACAGCAGAAGGTTGTGGTGAATGACAGCAGCCACGTGAGTTTATTCATTAAATCCTGTGTTGTTTCTCCATCTTTGGGTGGGGCGGAGAAGGTCTTTCAGCTGGAGTGTATGGCGTTCATTTAAACCCATGTGCCATTTTTGCCGTATTTTCTTGAAAAGATGTGAAACCCTCGACATAATGTCTCATGTCTTCCTACTTGTCTGCTTTTCATAATTCAACTCGTTAATATTTTAGGACACTTTTACAAGGTTAAAGTTCAACACATTCTATTCCCGAAGGAGAACAACAAAGATGGCGGCTGCAGAATCTGGAAGGCTGAAGGTTTATGTGTGAACGTGTGTATTTGTTGGATGAACACATCTGGAAACAGAGCCACCTGTGTGCTCTACCAGTTTAACTGCTGATATTCCAGTGCAGCAACATGTGGGGTTTTGTGTTGCCATATGTTTTGGTTATGGTTTTCGCTGGTGTGATGTTTGTTGGTTTGGTAGGTGTGTGCGTGCAGTCTGCAGCTTTGACCTGTGTGTGTCAGAAGGAATGAGCTGTCACATGCTGGCCTTCATATACCAGGAAAGAGATGTTTGCTTGTAGCATGCTGTGTCAGCCTGCTGTGGCTTCACATGACGGCGGCTGCTTAGCAGGAACGAGTGTCATGCTGGACCACACACACACACACACACACACACACACACACACACATGCGTGCTTGCGTGCTTGCTTGCTGGTAGTCCATCGAGTCCGATGATGACGTACCTCCTGGTTAACGGTGTGTTCTTGATGACTGTAGAGTCCAATTCTTGATCCACAAGTCTGTTGGACGTTGGGCATATGAAGTGTGGGTTAGTGGGGGGCAGGCAGGGTTGTGTGTCTCCTCAGTCCTTTCTGTTGTTTTTTCACATTCCTCTCCATGTCCAGCTGTTCTACACCTCTGTGGCAGATTCCCCACCAGTTGGAACAATTGATGGCAGCTTGATCCAGCCTCTGTTTCTTTTTGGGGGGGGGATTTTTCCCCCTTTTTCTTCCCAATTGTACTCGGCCAATTGCCCCACTCTTCCGAGCCATCCCGGTCACTGCTCCACCCCCTCTGCCGATCCAGGGAGGGCTGCAGACTACCACATGCATGTGGATACATGTGGAGTCACCAGTTGCTTCTTTCCGTCTGACAGTGAGGAGTTTGGGAGGAACACTATTCCTCCCAGTTCCCCCTCCCCCAAACAAGTGCCCCAACCAACCAGAGGAGGCGCTAGTGCAGTGACCAGGACACATACCCACATCCAGCTTCCCACATGCACACACGGCCAATTGTGTCTGTAGGGACACCCGACCAAGCCGGAGGCAACACAGGGATTCGAACCGGCGATCCTCGTGTTGGTAGGCAATGGAATAGACTGCTATGCTACCCGGACGCGCTTGCTCAAGGGGTTGATACAATAACGTCATCAGTGGTGTTTTTAGCTGGTCTTTGTATACTTCTTCTGACCAGCTGCGGCCCGGCGGCCCAGATGAAGCTGTTCACACAGGACTTGATGTGGCAGGTGCTCTTCAGGCAACCTGCTGCCATGCCCAGGCCAGCACAGTTGGTGTTCGGTAACCGTGGCTTCTATGCTCTTGCAGTTTGTCCTAGCAAGAATCTCAGCATGGGGAATATGGTCATGCCACGTGATCCCCATGATTCGCTGAAGACACCTTATGCGGAGCCGCTCCAGCAACCTTGTATGTGACCCAGGCTTCACAGCTGTATGGGAGAGTTGTGATGCAGACAGTTTTGTAAATGGCAATTTTGGTGTGCAGGTGGAGGTGTTTGTTTTGGAAACCCTTACATCAGAGTTTGCCGAAGGCTAAAGAGGCTTGTTTGATTCTATTATGAGTGCTGTGATCAGTGTTGCAGCCCTCAGAAAGACTGCTGCTGAGATATTTGAAAGATGGAGCAACTGAGTGGTTGGTGTTCTGTAGTGAAGACAGGCATAGTGGGTGGGGGGCTGAACCTCCATTGGCATAACACCTCAGTCTTGGTGGTGTTGACTGACACACCCAACCTGCTGTAGGCATTCACAACTGTGGCAAGGATGGTTTGCAGGGCTTCTGGTGTGTGAGCTAAATGAGCACAGTCGTCAGCGTACTGCAGCTCAAGGACCTGCACTTCAGACCACTTGGTGGTTGCCTGGAACCTTCGTATGTTGAAGAGGTTTCCACCTAGCCTAAAATCTATTGTCATCCCACTACCGTCTTCCAGATCTTTATGAAAACGTTTTGTGACACAGGAGGAAAATGTTGAAGAATACCAGTGCCAGCACACACCCCTGCCTCACTCCAGTGCATACATTAAATGGTGCCGATTCCTGTCCTCCCTATGGCCACCCATGCCACCAACCCATCATGGAACTGTGACAGAATATTCACAAATTTGCTTGGACAGACAAACATTCTCAGGATTTTCCAAAGTAGCTCTCGATTCACAGTGTCAGAAGCTTTGGAGAGGTCGACAAAAGCCATGAAAAGGTCCTGATGTTGTTCACAGCACTTTTCTTGTCGTTGTCTTACTGTGAAAATCATGTCCACTGTACTCCTGTTCTCCCTGAAACCGTACTGTGACTCTGGCAGCAGATGTTCTGTCAAGTGCTTCACCGTCTTTCATAGCATGACCTTTGCTAGGACCTCGCCTGCAACAGCTAGCAGGGATATGTCCCGACTGTTGCCGCAGATGGACTTGTCACCCATGTTGTTGTACAGGGTGACAATTTTAGCATCCCTCCATTGTTGAGGGACACTCTCCTGTTCCCAGACCTGCAGGATGTACTGCTAGATCATCCTGGTGCGCAAGTATCCTCCTTGTTTTAGGAGTTCTGCTGAGACACCATCACTGCCAGGGGACTTGTTGTTCTTGAGGGACTTGATGGCTGCAAGTTCTTGAAAAGTTGGTGAATGGTCAAGGTCTGGGATGGGTGGATGATTTGGCAGCTCTTCCAGGATGGATTGGTGGGTTTGTGAGTGTTAAACACCTACTGTGCTGGCTTGGGCATGTCATCAGGATGCCTCAAGAACGGCTACCACGCCAAGTCCTGTACAGACAGCTTCATCTGGGCCACTGGTCTGCAGGTGGTCAGAAGAAGCGACACAAAGACCAGCTAAAAACATCACTGACGAAGTGTTGTATCGACCCCTTGAGACTGGAGCAAGCTGCCATCAACCGTTCCAAGTGGCGGGAGATCTGCTACCGAGGTGTAGAACAGCTGGACATGGAGAGGAATGTGAAAAACTACAGAAGAGACTGAGGAGACACACAACCCTGCCTGCCCCACTAGACTTCATATGCCCAACGTGCAACA